>NC_046660.1:127458588-127487007 GCF_010883055.1 Belonocnema kinseyi | reverse complement strand
CGCTAGTAGACACATGGGAAAGAAATCGGTTAAGATGGTTCGGACATGTTGAGAGAATGCCAAATGAACGACTAACGAAACAAGCGTATCAAGGTAAAGTAAGTGGCAGCGTGCCCAGAGGTAGACCGCGGAAAGAATGTTTAGAATGTGTGAATAAGACCCTACTTAGAAGAGACATAAGAAGTCACAGAAACACGAGAGCCTGCATGAAAAAATGCATGGACATAAAAGAAGCTAGAGAAGTATGCCAGGACAGGAAAGTATGTTGGCAAATAGTTAATAAAAAGAGTCAGTAGAGTGAATGACGCCTGAAACAAAGACCTTGGCTACTAATGGACCCAAGTGGGGAACCTTACATATCTACTTCGTGAGGTTCTTCGCTTGGGGTGATTGCTAGAGAGACTGATCAGCATCCTGAGTCGGAGCAGTGTTGCGGAACGAACGTGTTCTTTACTTAAATAGCACGAGATTTCTGGATCAATCTGAAAAATCTCTATCCCTTCCACACACTACTCCTTTCCCCTACCGAGTGAGTCACGCCTACCCCGAAAAGGAAATGGCTTAATGGTGTAATAATAATAATAATGATAATAATAATAATAATAATAATATTTTCTTCAAAAATCTTTGCAAGTTTTTATTATTTCCGAATCGTTTCAAAATTTCTGAATATCCCTAAAACTTACTAAAATTTGAAAGAATTATGTTCCATAATTTTTCTAAAATTAAGCAATATGGAAAAATTACAACATTTTGTTTCAAAATATTTTACGTACTTTTTAGACATTTTAGGAAATAATAAAAAATGTTTTATAATCTTTCTTCAATTTTCTGTTAGAATTTATTCCAAAACAATTATTTACATTTTTTCCCAAGGAGTTTTTTCATTTTCTTTCATTATCTGAAAGTCCTTCGTTTATCGACTTTTATTATTATTTTTTTCATTTTACATACATATCTATTATATCTTATCAAAATTTAATATAAAAGTCTGAAATGTTAAGGGTATTATCTTTTTTGAATTTTCAAAATTTTTGTAATTACCCATTCTGATTGGAAATAACTGAACCTCTTGTGATTAAAATCGGGGATTCTGCTGGAGAAGAAATGTACTGAAAGTAATTAAAAAAAATCATTCAAATTTTAATTTTAAAGACTGATAATTGTACACAATTCCCAGGCACATCTTCCTTATTGTTCTAGAAGAATTTTTAGGTTTTTCAGGTTTTTTAAATCAGTTTATCCTACGTTTCTAAAACTCCGCTGAACTTTGAATTCCTTTTTAATCTCATCAATTCTACTAAATATTTATTGAATTTATTCGATTATTTGCACTTTTAAAATTTTTTAAATGTTATCGAATTAAAAAATGTTGATTTTAAAACCTTTTACACTCTTTTTCGAAATTTTAGGAAATTGTTTGATGTGTTTAAAAACCTTCTTTAATTTCCTTTTAAGGCACATTTTACAAAATAAAAAATTATTACAAATTTTTACACGTTACTCAGGAAGATAATTCTTTTTTTCTAATCTTGTCTAGTCTTATAATCATTAAAAATTATTCAAATTTTTCCTGATTTTTTTTTTATTTTACAAAATTAAAAAAAAAACGTTGCCTTTAAAATTTTTCAGATACTTTGACAATTTTTGACGTACTTTTGAATGGTTTGAAATTCTTAAAAATAATCTCCTAATATTAATTTTTCGAAATAAAAAATTATTTTAATTATTTCTAGGAACCTAAAATAATCTTTTTCATTTTCGTGAATACCTACAAAATTCTTGAAAAATCTTTACAAGTTTTAATTTTATTTGAATCCTTTCAAAATTTCTGAATATCTTTTAACCTTTCTGAAATTTGAAAGTAGATTTTTAAAGCTACATATAATTTATAAAATTGTGTAACAAAATTGCACAAGAAGGCCTTATAAGAATTATGTTCCTTAATTCAAGATGTGAAAAAATTGACTCATAATCTTCTAAATTTTTCCCAGGAATTTTAAGAAAAATAGTTTTGCCTCCTTGAAATCTTTCGGAATTCCTGTGAAGTTTCTAAAGTTTATGTTTGAATTCTTTAAAAATCTAATTTTCTAACAGAATTTAAGTTGAAAATTCGATTTGAATTTCTTCAATTCTTCTTAATATTTCTTGCATTTACTCGATTTTGATCTATTTATTATAATCTTACCAAATTGAAACATTTTGCTTTAAAACCTTTTACAGTCTTCTTTTAAATTTTAGAAAATTTTAGGAAATTTGAGAAAATCTTCAGATTCTTTATTGAAATTATAATTATATTATAATTATATTATATTAATTATTCGTAGAGACCTGAAATAATATTTTTCATTCTCATGAAACCTTTAAAAATTCATTAAAAAATCTTTATAAATTTTAATTATTTTCTAATTTTTTCAAAATTCCTGAATGTCTCTTAAACTTACGCAAATTTAAAAGCACATTTTTCAAACCCAAATAAATTTAAGAAAAAATGCACAATAAAATTCCGCAAGAAGGCTTGATAAAAATTAATTTCCTTCTTTTTTTCTAAAATTATAGAACATAGCAAAATTGCCTGAAATTGCATTCTCTTGACAGCCTGCTAAATTCAGTTTACTTAAAAACTCCTCCAAATAGTAAGCCACCGAAAACGAATCGTGAATTCGGGGGGAGGGCTCGTTCTGGAGACACTGATGAGCACAGAGCCTAAAGTAAGAGAGCTACTAAATGCGACGTGAAACGGTAAGGAATGGAGGCGTCAACATGCAATCGCGAGTATCGTGAAAGCCTTGCCTTAACTAACTGAATTATATACTCTAAGTAATCAAATCCGTTTAAATTAAAATAATTTTAAACTTAACTATTTATTCTTTAAATAAAATTTTTGAGATAAAATGTTTTATCGTTGCATTAATAAAAATTAAATATTTTTAAAATTAACTATAATAATGTGCGATGGTCTGTCTGTCCACATTTAAGATTCTTTAGTTTAAATTTTTAATAATGATTGTAATTATATTAGACATATTATATAAAATATTGTTCGATTAGACCAAAATTCAAAACAAGCATTAGAATATGTAAAACTGATCCTAATGACATTTACAGATTGAACACAAATTAAATAAGTTCTAGTATTTAAAAAAATTGAAAATTACTAAAAACTAGCTTCTAATCGTTAGATAAGTTATATTTAGGTCACTAAAGATTTATTCAAATTTAAACAAATCGCTTTCTCTTACTTTACAAAAATAAATACACCTAAATCTTTCTTTGATACCAAAATATAACCAAAAAATTTTATTTTTGTTTTAAATTCCAGAAACTAAAACGCTTTTGTATTGAAAATTGGTTTACCTCTCAAGGTTTAATTTGAAAATTTACACTGATAAGGCTTTCAGTTTTAATTCTTGTATTGAAAAGTTTTCAAAAGATATTAATTTTAGTGATTACACAATTTCAAATTATAATCGTTTCAAATTGAACAATATTGTTCTCATTGTCATGCTCCCCTTTTCTATCTTATCACAACTTTCCAGTCAATGCTTTAAAGTCCCTCTACCTCTCTCACATATCATATATTTTCTTTCCTCCTCTGTACACCTGTATTTATTCCACTCTTCTGTATTACCACATCTTACCCTCGCGATTACTTTTTGCGATCCTCTTTCCCCTTTTGTCTCCAAATATTTTGCTATTCCCTCTACTATTATCCATTTATAATTTTCATTAAATTTAGCTTCTTTTATTTTATTTTCTATTCCTTGCTTAAAAACTTCTTTATCTCTTTCTATCAACTCTTGTTGTATTTTCATTCCCCGTGCATGCATTTCTTTTACCTATTCCTTTGACCAACCACACCTATTCAAGTACATTTCTCTTTCTTTCATTCCATAATCATCCCCTTTTCCATTTTCTCTTTCCTTCAAGCACGCTTTCACTATAGTTCTGCCCTTGCTCTCGAACAGTCTTTCTTCGTATTTGCAAGCCATGTTACCTGTTCTTACTTTGATTTTTTCCCTATTAACCTCCTTCAGAACTATATACCATGGCGTCCATCTGTCCAATCCTAGCGTCCATCTAATGTATTTTTCATGAAACTTTTCTACCTCCTCATATTCCTTCCATCCCCATATTTCAACTCCATACATTAGAACACTCCGTACAAGCGCCTCAAACATTCTCATTCTTCTCGGGCAGTCTTCTTTAAATAAGTTTTCCCCTATGCCCCATATTTTCTTCATGACTATATCTGCTCTTTTAACTCTTTCTTTGACGTGATCTTCTACATTCTCATTTTTCTTAAATAAAAATCCCAGATATGTAAACTCCTTGACTTCCTCAATACCTTCTCCCCTCCACTTCCATACCTTCCTACTACTTTTTCTCCCGAAAACCAAAACCTTAAACCTTGCTACATTTAAAACCAATTTCTTTGCTTCTAAGTACTTCTCTAGTGCCTCTAACCAATTCTTAAAATATTTCTCCATTTCCGCTAAGAATACCGCAAAAACAAGCGGACTCAGTGGACATCCCTGTCTTAATCCTACCTCCCTCCAGAAATATTCCGAGGTTTTATTCTCTACCTTTACTTTATCTCTCGTTTCTTTATAAATTTCCCTCGCTCTCTATCAGACCTATGTTTATTCTCATCTTCTCCATCACTTCCTACGATTCTTTCCTATCTACCGATGGGAACGCTGCTTTTAAATCAACAAACAAGGAACATACTTTTCCTCCTTTTTTCTCAAGTTCCTTCTCCACCACCGCAATTTAATTTTTATACTTTCACAGTCTTTTACCTCTATCCAAGTTTCCGTTAATCCAAACGAATTAAACTTTTCTACAAAATTCCAAAAATCTCTGTTCTTATTTTTAATTCCCGCAACATTCCAAAAAATCAACTTAACCTCTGCCTCTAATACTTGTATATTTTCCTTATTTCTGTTAACTCTCCTCGTTCCTTCATCTTTTTCTTTTCCTCTTCTATTCCTCACCTCATTGTCTTCTCTAAAAAATGTGGCTCATTCTTCTCTAACCTTTCTCTATCCTTATTCCAAATGTACCATTCCCCTTCTAAACACACTTTTTGGTATCCTACTCTAACTGTCTTATCTTCTATTTCCCCTTCTTTTCCAACTTCCCTTATTTTAGGCTGAATTTCTCTTTCTTTGAATGCATGATCATGAACAGCATACACTTTTTTCTTTCCTAATTTATATTTCTTTTCATCACATTCTGCTTTGCTTCCCATGATTTCATTTCCACTACTATCACTGCTTTTTCGGTTGTAGCCTGTCTTATGACTTTTTTATTTTCCCACTTACCCCTAAATCTTTCTCGAGTACCTCCAATACCACTGCCATTTCATTTTCTACTGTAGTTTTTAGGCCTACAATTGTCAAGTTATTTCTTCTTTCCCACCTCTCCCTTCTTTCTATCACCCTTTCCACCTACTTTTTCTATCTAATTTTTATCTCTATCGACTCTACCTTAGTTCTTAACTCCTCTGCTTTCACCCTTTCATTTAAATTTTTCTGCTCCAATCTATTCTCGTCCCTCTCTACCCTTCCCTCTTCCGCTTCTTTCAACTGCTTTTCTAGTGCCTCAATTTTTTGCCTATTTATCTCTCTCTCTCTTCTCTCAGCTTATTTACTTCCTTCTCTAGGTTCTCTGTCCTTCCCTTCAGCCCTGTTAACTCTTTTCCCCATTTTTCCTCCCTTTCTTTTAACTCTTTCCTAAATACTCCTAATTCCCTGTTTGTATTCAGAGTCTGTTTCTCAATGCTCTCCATCCTCTTTTGTCCTTTTTTTAGCTCTTTTATTTCCTCACTCAAAGTTCTAATTTCCTTTATTAGCATTTCTAGCGCCCTCGCTCCCATTTCTTTTCCTCTTTCTCCTTTACTGTTTTGTCCCTCGTCTGTGTTTCCCATTTCTATTACGCCTATCTGCTCTCTATAACCCCCTTTTCTTGGCCATTTCTTCCTTTATTTACTGGAGATCTCATCATTTTTGTGTTTTTCTTAAACGGTGTTGTACCTAAAAATCTATCAAAACTTTCATTCAGATCCCTTTTTGTCTGGTTCAACGCCGATATCCCCCTCTTTGTCAACAAAACGATTTCGTTTTTTGCTTGGGCGTGAAAAACTTTAAATCTTTATCTGAGTCATTAGCAAGTAACTCATTCAAATTCCCGCATTCCTCTATCTCTGACTTATCCTCCTGATAACAATAACTTATTAGACAAAGCCATTCGAAATCCGATCAAAGTTAATAATTTCCAGATTTTAACGTTAAAAATTAAAATGTTTGAATTTGAAAGCCTCAGTCATCTCAAAAATGCAAACGTACGATTAAAACTTTATAAAATATTTTTAACTTCAAAATAACTTCATAATAATGTATTTGTTATAAATTATTGTTTCAGTCTCAAATTTAATTTAATTTAAATTTAATTTAAGACAATTGAATTGAAACAATATATTTAAAAGTAAACAATCTTAAACTGAATTGTTTGACATAAAGTCTTGAATCGTTAAAATTTAGAAAATTGAATTTGAAAAATTATTTTAAGAAAATATTCAAAAGCATAAACAGGATTTCGAAAATTGTTCGAAAAGAATCTGGAAGATTTTAAGAACATTTTTTTTAATTTGCACCGTTTTATCAAACTTGAATAAACAATTCAATTCATTTCAAAAATATATTTGGAAGTAATGAAAAAGTTCAAACATAGTTTTAAATTCAAATAGATTTAAAAAAAACTTCCGGTCGCTGCGGTACAATAAAGTGCTATTTTACGGTCACACCGTGGGCAGATGAAATGCGCTTGTTCTACCTATTTCAGATGAAAACTTCAAGTTCATTGATGCTTTGATTTAAACCACTGAAAATTATAAAATGGATTAAATTTTAACATTTTTCGTCTAAATCTTTTAATTCATTAATTTATAAAAGCCAAAAATTCTATATTTTGCAGTTTATCTGCATTTCATTTAAAATGGTTTGAACTTTAATATCAAACGTTCAAAATTCAAAAGTTCCAATTTGATTGCTTTCATTTGTAGTGTATTTTTTATTAATTCTAGTGGAGAAATTTTTAGCTTTAGAGTTCAGATTTTTTTATTATATTAGCCATGAAAAATTTTTGAGAAACGGGAAAAAACCGGAAATTTTTTCTTGGATTAAAACGGCCACCCTTTAAGTCTCAATGGAAACTTTGGAAATAGAGAATTGAAATCTTCTTTCAAAACATTCTCTATAATTCTTATAGTTTCTTCATAGCTGATGGTATCACTCAAACTCTTGTTCTTGCAATGTCCATGTACAAATATCTTCTTTTTACTTTGTTTAATTTCTGTTTCCAGTTTTCCCAGCGGATGACCCATCAGCATTTCATATTGATTGAAGTGAAAAGTAAGATCCAGAAAAATAGGCCAAGCGTGGATTATATCAGACGCACTTGGCGGAAAAGACAGATTATTAAAAAAAATTCGCTGATATCCAAATGTCTCCACGAAATAAGTTTCCCACCTTTGACTTCTTTGTTTTTCCGTCAATTCTTCTATCATCATATTTTTTCTGGTGGAATAATTATTAATTTACCCACATCATTATTCGTTTCTGATGGCGAAATATTCTCTTTTTCCGCGATTGTTCTTTCTACGTTATTGCTCTCTTCTAAATTTTGTTGCTCAGTATTTTCTAGTCCAATAAACCAGTTTTTCAGAGACGAGCTCCTTTTTTCCAAGACATTTGTGGAATACTTTAACGTAGGTTGCCAATTTGAACAACCGACTTGAGCCATTGACATTAAACTAATTTTGTTAACTGGCAAATCTAAGGACTGCGAAATGGATTGTCTACTCGCTGTTCTGTGTTCGTTACCATGTTGAAACTTCATTTTCTGTGCAAGTGTAAAGTAACCACAACCCATTTCTTCACGTCGAGCATTGAGATCCTGAAAGAAATCCGGATAAGCGGTAACCAACTGCTCAGCAGGCCGTTCAAATGCAGCTAATGGAATTGTCGTTTTAATCTCACATAACTGATGAACAGCCTCATTTACAAAGTATGATGTCAACTTTTTATCATCTCCTGATCTTCTAATCTCTGTATTTTTGAGCGAGCGCAACTATTCCAATCAAATGTAAAATCAGACCACTCCGCTTCGAAACGTCTTCGCTTGTAGTTTGGCTTTATCCTTTGTGAAGCTGAATTTTCTTCGTCTAGAGTAGCGTCGTTCGTTTCATTACAGTTTTTTTCCAGGCAGCAGACCGTCAGAAGAACTATTTGTTACCTCATTTTCTTCTTGGATTTTGAACTCTGCGTTGACATTTTCAGAATCATCTGTAGTATTCTGAACGACCTGGTTCACAAGGCGCGACTGCCAAGATTTATTATCCTGAAGTAAAATGAAAATATCTCCTTGCACATGGAAAGCTCCTAGAAGCTCATCATCTTCGACCTCTGTACCATCTTTCTCCAAAACTAGCCTGGAACCATTGATATTTAGTTTCTCGTTCTCCTTAGAAATAATATTATGAAGTAGCAAATCGGGGGGTCCCGTAAAATAATAGCTTTTTTGAGGTTCCTATTGCGGGACCGTACTGTAATGACCTTCGTCATCTGAAATAAAAATCAATTAATAAATTTACTTAAATATATGTAAGAAATGTTATTTAAATGGTAAAAACTTCTTAAATTGTGAGTGCAATATTAAAAACGATTTTAAATGGAGATGCTTTAAAATATTTATGCTTGAAAGCAAAATAAGCAATGTGCATACAAACTATTAGACATTAAGGAATAGTTTTTAGCAACTGTTGCTGCTAAAATGAATTAGTGAAAAGTTGATAAAATAATGTAAAATTAGGTGTAAAATTCGTCTGTTTTACTATTGTACTCGCGCCCGTACAAAAAAATATAGTGAATGACTTGTTATTAGTTTGATTAGTCTAATCTTAATAATAAATCATGGTGCTCATATTTAATATCGCTACCACCACGCCAAAGGCACGAGTCTGCCATTTTGGCGATTTGCACCTAAGAGCATTTCTGGGGTCTCAGGGACCTCTTCTATGACCTTTGGAGGCGCCTACTATGGTTCCGATCATAAACGCCAAAAATCGAAGAGAAATTTAAATAATAAGTCGATTAATCTCGACAAATTAAAACTTTTAAGAAAAGTTTTTCGCAACTATGAAGATGCAGTTTCATATCTTTGGAGTATTGGTGACAATATATAGTACTTACATGTTTGAAATATTTATACTTCTGAATAAAATGGTTCATATTTGGATAAGAAAAATGGAATTGAGTGGATAATATATTCTGGTAGTGGGTCGGGGGATAACAAAGCAGATTGCGGAAAAATGAATATCTCGTCAGCAAGACGGTCAAACCCATTATTTTTTTGCACGTCATAAACGCGAACTTCCTTGCTCTCTATAATCTCTACAGTTTTGCCCATGAAATGTAGATTGGCGTGACTTGAGTCAATTGAAATTAATTCAATTCTGCAATATTTAAAATTGCCATAGTGGCTTAACCCAATGCAAACGCACCTATTTTTCTCATATTGTATACCTCTGAAAGTAAGTTCAGTACCAACGAAAGGAAACCAAGCCTATTCGCACTTTAAATTTGCAATGAGACACAATGCTATTCCAATACCTGCAAGTAAATCTGAAAAGTGTAAACAGAGGGAGGCTGCAAATATTAAAAGAGCAGAGAGATGTGTATGTGAACTTAATTATAATCAAATTTTTATTCCATATGAGAAATTAATTTAATCAATTATTTATTTTTTTTGGCAGGCTAGAAGAAGTCTGAAAGAAGAATCTCGTAAAGTAAAATCAACTATGCAAAATCAAGAAAACACAAACATAACAAACGTATAAACACATAGCACCGTGTACGGTTATGACGGCCATATTGTTTCAGCGACACAAGCGCCTCTCAGCCCGCGGTGGTAGTTTTCGTCGCGAATAGCTCCCATAAAAAAAGATCCATTGCTGAAACAACACATTGCCTGTTCTTCTCTACAGTGTATTTTACAGCATCGTGAATTATTATTGAGGGACTCTAAAATTGTGCAAAGCGTTCATAAGTTGGTGCTTTTCTGACAAAGTTTTGGTCACGTTTACAAAATTTTTACAGTGTTTCCCGCGATTTTTGAAAAATCTGTGCTTACTTTCAAGACGTAAAGTCGCCACGTATTTTAGTGGCCTGAATTCTTCAATTAGAGAAGGATGATGGACAACGAAGTAATGCATGGGAAGTAAGTTAACTGCTGGAAAACATTTCACTCCTAAATCTGAATATTTATGTATTACATTTTTTAAAGAAGCTACCTGACCAAAAGATAATGCTGGAGCACAAGTAAATGAAGTGACTTGCTTTAAATGCAAAACCATTTTCCAAAACTTATCTTCCAGATCTTTAATAACATGGACAACGGCTACAGGGAATAAAAGCAGGAGCTTTCTGATTTCAGAGGCAGTTCCAATTATCTGCTTTTTTTTTAAATATCAATTAGGCGCACGTTGTCGGCACTCAAATCTATTGACAATATAATCGCTTGCAGGTTAAAACTCAAGTATCCACATCGAAACCATTTTTGTTTCATAAAATACTTTATTGCAAATAGTAAAACAAACAGAACGAATCCTTCAAATAGATCATGTGCAATACAAGGTGGCATACCTGGATTACAAACGTGATAGTGCTGTAGTGAATTTAGTACTGAATTACGCCAGATACCTGGAAAAAAATTTCCAGTTGCCTCTGCTTCCATTGCACAAAGTGTATAATAAACAGGATCTCTTAACTCTTGCACTGCATAATTGGCAGCTAACAATTGCGTCCTAGTAATGAGACAAAATCGGCAAAACTGACTGGCCATGCTGAAATTTTGCGTGAGCCCCCCTATTTGATGACTTCAAAGTGATCACCTAAAATACATGACAAACTTCCGGAGAAATTTGTTTCTCTACCAGAACTACGTGTCATGCACGAGTCATTCAGTAAGCACAAAATTGCTCGCTGCTTAAGAAATCCTTCAAAATTTTTTAAATTGATACGTAATGGTGTAACCGTTTCCTCTCTTTTCCGTTAGTAGGAAATTCAACTTCTTCTGCCTCTATCAAATCGAAATTTGCCCAGTAAAACTTATCTCTACAATACAAGTTTCTGAGTAAACCTTTCATACCATGAGAATTTCTTATACCAGACAGGCTTTGCTGAAATATTCGCAACATAGATTCTTTATTTTCAATATTCAAATCCGTATCTTTTAAAAGTGACTTATATTTCTCAGATCTTATGTCTAAAACGGAAATAATGCCTTTTATCACACCTTGTATCATCGGTTCGGTAGCAAACTTTTTCGCACTCAATTTTGCATACGTCTGTGCCAAACTCATCGTTTCACATCGAATATTAACTATTTCAGGTCGCACAAATACATGTTCAAGCAAATCAATTCTTTTAGCTGCACTCTTATTTTAAAATCATCTATCATTTGGAAACGCGATTTTCTCTATGATTGTATTTAGACTTAAATCCATGCAATTCTTCATCTCAATACTATTTTCCACATCCATACTAATTTCAACGTCCATACTTTCATTCACATCATCTTCAATCTCACTCCCATGCCATCGGGTAATATGAATTTGAGCGGAATTTTTCGTTTTAAATGTTTTCTTTAAGCTTCTACACGTTGAGAAAGTGCATTCAATTGTATTTGCTGGCTCTTTCAAATGGTGGTATATATGTTTTTTTTCAAATTACTTGCGCGTTTAAATTTTAAATAACAGTGCTTTTGTTTACAAATGTACTCCCCTATTCTACATCTGCTATAAGTTCGATAATTATGATTTCTAAAGTTAACATATTTTAAAAATTTCTGGTTACATTCTGCGTGTATACATACGAATTTTCTACATGCGACTTCCTTGTGGCGAAGTTGGTGTTTATCCTAGCATTCGTCCAGAATATGAAGTTCTTGCCCCTGGAACACATTTTTCATATAATCTAATGTTCAAAGGATATTATATTTTAAGAAATGAGAATGATAATGGGTTAACCACTAGAAGTAAATTGTATAATGAAGAAAAATTTATGGTAAATCGTCAACTAGGTTTAATTAGTTAGAGAATACAGGTTATCCAACTGCTTTCTTACTTGTGAGTAACTGCATTTTTAGTTAGAATAACTATTTAAGTCATTAACGATCATTAAGAATAATATGTAAGGGCCTTAAGAAACTAAGATGAGTGTTTGAAATTTAAAAATTGTTTTCACTTCGATTAACAAAGAATTTATTTCTTTTAACTGAATTCTCAGTTCATTTAACTGCGAAAATTAGTCAAGAGTTATTACAAAATATTAGAGTTGTTCCAACTACTCACCTTAGTTCCCTACGGCCCTAAAATATTTTTCTTACTTAAGGTGGAATCTCAAGTGAATTGTTATAAATAAAGTGATTTCATTTTCACAATTTTCTGACATTTTTGGCCAATTTCTTATTCTCCAGGACCAGAATTAAAATCTATTAATATTATAAATATACAGTATTTAATACACGAAATAAAACAAATAATAATAATAAAATAAAGAACAGAATACTAAAAGATTTTAATTGAAGGAGGAACTTTAAATGTTTCTTTTATATAAATTGCCTGACTTACGCAATTTTTCTAATTCCCTGATTTTTTTTATTTTCTAAAAATACCAGCGTAATTAACAAATATTCAAATGTAGCACTTCTTCAAGACTCGGCAAATTTTATTAAGAAATAAAATCATAATCTATTTCTAAATTGAATGTGCAAAATTAAGAAAATATGTAAATAGTTACATTTTTTCTTTACAAAATTAATTCTCGATGAAAGAATTGAATTTTCAATAAAAATTATGGAATATTCTAACCTAAAAAAATGTTTTAAATAATAGTTAAGTTTTCCTACGTGATAATGTGTCAACTGAAATAATGATATTTTAACTGAGATAGTTTCATTTCAAACCAAAAGATTATTCTTTAATAAAATGATGAATCTTCAACTAAAATGATCATTCATCAACTAGAGTAATTGAATTTTCAACCAAAAAGGTTAATGTCTACCAAATAAGATGAATTTTGAACTAAAATGGTGGAATGTAGAATTCTATAAAATGGTATAAAATTCAATTGTATTAATTACATTTTAAGTTTAAAAAAAATCATTCTTACCCAAAAAGAAAACACAACCTTGCAATCAAGTATTTGAAGTTTTGATTGAAATAATTAAATTTCCATTAAAATAAATAAATTTTCAGCCATAGAAAAAATTAATTTGCAAAAAAAAACCATCATGTTTCAACCAAAGAGATGAATTTTCAATTAAAACTATGTAACCCCATTCAAAATAATTAATTTTTAACAAAAGAGCTTAACTTTCAACAAAATAATTAAATTTTTATTCCAAGAAAGATTAATTCTGAATGATAAATGTTCTGTTTGAAGTACAAATCAAAAAGGATTTTAATTTTTATAGGAGTAAGAGTGGTTCAGCCTTATGGCGTACATTCTTAAGCATAGTACGTTTCTGTTTCTTATAATTCCTGAAAACTTAATCACAGCTGATCTTTGGGGGAAAAAGGAGAAAAGGGGAATAGGTGACTGACTGTGATCGTTATTAACGTAACTACCTGGAAGTCTTATAATTTAAAAATATATAATTTGAAATTTATAAAATATGAATATTTAAAATAATCAAATTTCACTGAGTTCTCTCTGATTTGGAGGTTTTCTCTAACTTTGGGCTACCTTGCCACTATTCAAAACTTTTCACAGAGGTGAAAATATTTTAAAGCTATTTCCTATATTCAAGGGAGAAAACGGAATATTACCTTTTGACAGTTTAAACATTTTGAAAGTATTTTTTTAAAGAGTGAAATGACAAATTATTCTTACATATTCCAGATAGAGAATCATAAATTACTTCAAACAATGAAAGAGTTCAATTTGAAAAGCATCCTCATTTAAATGGACACACTGCCATCAATACTCACGAAAAAAAATTTATTCATACTGAAATGACAAAAATAAAGACTGAAGATTCACACGAATTAGGGAAAATCAGTGTTCTTTAATATATTGAAAACTATATTTTGAGGTTAAGTCTCCATATAGTATAATAGTTATGTCTAGTAGTATATTGTATATATGTAGAAACATTTTTATATAATTACCTTTACCAAACTTCGAAGTTGGCCACAATCGTAAAAGAGCCTTAAACTTGTTCACACAAGAAAGATACTACCCTAAAAGTTAACCTTTGGTTGAACTCCATGTCGTGCAAAACCAGAATGTCACAGAATGTAAACAAACAAAATTCACACCAAATGGTAAGCGGCACATATCGAGGCGTCCTAACGTTAGGATGCCAACGCACACGATACGACTTGACGATACTTAACCAAGAATATAAATAATAAAAAGCAAACCGAGAAGTTAGCGCCAGAAAAGTCTTGATCGCTGAACTGAGCAAGATGAAGCTAGAAGTTGGCCAAAACTAAAAGGTGCTTGCTCGCTTCATCAAATTATGAAAGATCTATCTCGAGCTATCTACCTATTCTATCTTCATGCTTTTCTTGCCCAAGATAGCACTTTCATGATTCGATGGAGGGAGCGAGCATCTTTTAGTTTTGGCCAACTCCTAGCTTCATCTTGCTCAATTTCGCGAGCAAGACTTTTCTGGCGCTAACATCTCGGTTAGCTTTTTATTATTTATATTTTTAGTTAAGTATCATCTAGTCGAACGCGTGCGTTGACATCCTATCGTAGGATGCCTCGATATGATCAAAATTTACGTCCTGCAAATCATTCTGCGTCGTTCGTCCGTGCGAACTTACTCCCTCGCGATAGAAAAGCACCAATGGTCAAAATTTGCATACACTATCGTAGACTTTACGCCCAAAGTAAGTTTACAACCTTACATAAACTTACTATGTCCCACACCGATCGAATAATTTCCATCAACGAACGCAGTCACTTTACAGTCGACCGCAAATAGAACAACCTTCGTTCTATATTCATATTGTAACCTGAAGTGAAATCACACTAGATTAGTACTGTAGTATCGTAAATTAATCAGTTTATACACTGTAACTTAAAAATGCTCTGCACGTATAATTACTAGCTGATTGTTAATATCACCAACTTTTTTTTACAGTGTATGTGCATATTTCATGTATTTAGGTTTTAATAATTAATTCCAGAATATCTGCCGTCGCAAGTAAATGAAGGAAAATATATGAATTAAATGTTTTACATTGCTTACTCATTATTATTAAAAACTTTATTAAAGGGATTAGTTTTACATGATTATGCCACTTCATGCTAAGAATGACAAAAACTGATAAAGTATTCATCGTAAAGGAAACAGTCAGTTTTAGTTGTTGACAATAAATGCATATCAGGTGCTATTTTTAGTAGTTTCCCTGATAGAACTTTAAAAGTTATTATGAGAAATATTATGATAATATATATAATAATATTTTTTTTCAAAAATTAAAAAAATATTTGTAAAGAAATATAAAATAATATTTATGATTATTAAATGTATGGTTCTAAGGAAATTATTTAATTATGATAATTTAATTTTGTAAAATTAAAATCTTATACATACCATATTTTATGAACAAATATGCACTATAAAAATGTTAAATTTGAATTCAAGAGTTTATTTTATAACAACGTTTTAAAGTTTTTATAATGTACTCCATCTACTGATACTAAGAAATTCGGTAATCTGTTGATCAATCAATCATTCAATTGTTCCATTAGTGTTTTATTAATTGCATCACTACGTTACTCATTTGCTTACATTTTCCTTTATAATCAACAACTAAAAATAATTGCTTCCTCTACGATAATTAGTTAATTAATTTTTGGCTTTCCCGAGTCGAAATATAGGCGTTACTTTGACGCTCTTCACTCTAATAATTGTAGGCGCTAGGGTTTTAAAGCAGAGAATATTACAATACGATTTTTGCCCTTACTTTAGCACTCTTATGGCCACATATTTCCAAAATTATTTGACGAAAAATTAATAAAGGTAGAGCAAGGCGAAGAAATAGTGATATTTGCGTAATTTTGCAAGTTATTTTGCATAATCATTCAACAACAATTTCTTTTCCAGCGCTAAAAAGTATGTATCATTTATTGAATGAATCAAGATTCAAAATAATTTTGGTTTTTTCATTCTTCAATAAATCTTATGTTTTTTTATCTTTCAAAATGCAATGAAGTTTTATAAGTCAAACTTAGTCAATATTAGTATCGAAAAGATATTTAACTGTTATAAACCAGTAGCAGTGTGCTTAAAAAAGAACGAAGTGCTATAATAAAGAAGAACATAATAAGATATAAATATCAAAGTATTTATTATAGAAGAGCAAAAGTTTGCAGGGTGGCCACGTATCCGGGAGCATTGGGAGAAAGTCGGGAGAAAACCGGGATGAGGTCGAGAGAGAAATATTATACTGGGAGATTTCCCGTATTTCATGATTAATGCGCTTTATATTTTTTTAAAGTTCTCAATTAGAGAGCATATAATTTTGAAACCGTTTAGAATAATTAAAATTCAAAGGTTCACAATGTTTCTCGTTTCGAATGTCATTTAATACTAGGTGGTATGATACTTGTTAATAATGTGCTCGTATTTATCAGCATTAAAATTTCTACAATTTTAATTGAAAATTATGGCTTTAAATGCGCTATTCTATAACAATTTAATCTGAGTCCTTGAAACTAAAATTTATTTTTAAATATTGTAGTTTCATATTCAAATAATTATTCAAAATGACATAATTTATGACCTATTGGGGTTGGGTCATTGTTCTTTCTTAAGAATCAATCAAAATTGCATCTGCTTTAATTAAAATACAGAAAATTTTCTGATAAAATTAACAGGTTGGAAAGTACAGGCACAATAGTTAGATATGGGTTTTTTATCCACTTTCTTTAAGAAAAATCAAGGTTCCTTGAACAGTTGTAACTCTGCGCTTATTATATACTTAATGAAATTATTGCAAAACTTATTTCTAAAATAAACAGACTGTAAACTATTAAACTCTGTAAAAAAACGTACCGGACTCATGACGCACAGTGGGAGAAAATTCACTTTTTTCGTTCAGCATGACGCTCCGAAAATTTTGTCTCCTCTATTTGTTTATTAGAAACAAAACCGGTGGCGGTAGTGAGAAAGTGAGCAGTGACAGCCGGTTCGAAGTTTTTACGGATTTTGTGTGGAAGGTGTGAGTGGAGTGTGATAGTGAAAGTCTAGGGGCTGAGTACGGTTGTGAGGGATATATTGGGGCGATAGAAATTAATTTACATTGTTGGGGGGGGGGGATTTGGCCAAATAGGAGAAGTGAGGTTAGGTTTGCAAGGGAACGGTGTAGTTTTGTGGTTAGGAGTTTGGGCCTTCATGACGGACAAGGGTGGTTCTCGTAGTGCTAGGGGATGTTAGGGGTAAGAAAATGGTGCCTACAGGGGATAAGAGGGGTGAAATAGGGCAATGAAACTGAAATTTTAGGTCGGTAACCGATAATCAGAATCCGCTAGGGAAGAATGCGCCAATGTTCCCCCTTCACGGGCCCGTGCAAAGTAGACTGGAAGTGACGTCAGACTCCCTGAGCACGATCGTACTTTTAAGCTCAGACTGAATGCAAGGTTGGGACGTGCACACACATATTTACACACTGCACATATTTATACACTGCACCGACGAACAGCTGCCTCCCACTACCCCCACCTAACCTGACCGGAAGTCTCCAGTAAACTCAGCTCGACCAATCCGTATTAGGCACATGGTTTATCGCATTCTTCCCTGGAGGATCCTTAAGCGATAGCAGCCTTGAAAGACATCTGTTGGCTGCAGTGCGCACTTGTGTGTATGGATAGGTTACAGTTATTGCCAGAACGACACGATGGCCAGCTGTGCGTGGCCTGGTTCGGAGTAGCGCGTCAGGGATGGGAAATAAATGGAACGAAGGAAGTTATAAGACAAGGGAGAGAGCGTTCAGTGCAAGTGAGGGGGAGGACCGCTTGAGGAGGAAAAGGGAAAGAAAAAAGAATCCAGAGAAAAGCGCGCTAGAGAGTCCCTTTCAGAAGAGCGTACGAACACGCAGAACTTCGAAAGAAAAACGAAGGATAAAGTAATAAATAAAGAGGGGAAGATTCTAAGAGACTGGATGGAGAATAGAGGCTGGAAGGTGGCTACTGGTATGGTAATAGGGGAGGAAGATGGAAAATACACGTAAGTGTGTAAGATGGGTTTATCGGTGATAGACTATGTGATTATGAATATGCAAGGGTGGGAGGAGATAGAGAAATTTTCAATTGAAAGGAGATTGGAATCAGACCATCAGTAATTAATTTTGTGGATACAAGGGGAGGCTGACGAAAGCCAGGGCGGCGAAGAAGGGTCGTTAGGGAGAGGGTGACATGGACCAGATATGGGAGGAACTAAAAGAGAAAGTGAAAAGTGGCGTGCGAAATAAGGTATTTAAGGAAAAGAAGAATGGAATGGTGAAGCCGTAGTGGGATAGAAAATGAAAAATGATGAAGAGAAAGGTGAAAAAGAAGTACATGAAGTGGAAGGAAGGAACCGCTAAAAGGGAGGAGTAGGTAGAAATGAGGAAGGAGTTTAGGGTATAAGAAAGGGGATAGGGAGAGGCAACATTATTATAGAGGTATTACGCTGATGAATACTGCGTACAAAATATACGCGATGGTGTTGGCAGATAGGCTGCGCAAGGATGTTAAGGGGAAATGAATATTGCCGGGGACGCAGACGTGCTTTAGGGAGGGAAGGAGTACTATTGACAATATTTACGTCTAGAAGCACGTGATGGATAGCGAACTAACCATAAAGTGTGCTAAGGTGCAAGTGTTTCTTGTAGACCGAAATGGCGCGTTCCCTTTGGTAGATAGGGGGAGGTTGTGGAAGACAATTGGAGAAAGGGGAGTGAAGGGGAGCCTGATCAAGAGGGTAAGGTAGGTATATGATGATACGAAAGCTAGGGTGGGAGGAGGGGAGGGAATATCTGAGGGATTCTGGATGGATAGGGGTTGGAGGCAAGGGTGCTCGCTTAGCCTAACGCATTTTGCAATTTTGATCGCGCATATGAAAAGTAAGCTAGCAGCCGGAGTGGTAGGAGGAGTCAGGATAAATGGGGGCTGGGGAAGAGGTTGTTCGCAGATGATTTTGTAAGGAGAATGAAAGTGTTTGATTTGCTAGTGATCAGTGTCTTATTTTACGGAGTGGAGGTGGAAGGTAAGTGAGAAGGTAAATAGGATACATGAGAGGTATGTAAAGTGGACACGAGGGTTGGTAAGGAATACGCCGAACTATATTGTCAGGAAAGAGACTGAAAGAACGAGTCGAGCGTATGAATATGAAGAGAAATTTTTGGAAGATGGGGGAAGTAAGCTGGTTAGGGAGTATTGGTGGGAAATGAGAACAGACGTAGTGGTGCAAAGATGAAGGTGGAAATGGGAAGGTACGAGGACGAAGTAAGAAGGATGCACGAGGCAGGAAGGAAGGTATATGAGTTGGTTGAAAAGAATGGCATGGAGAAAGAGGAGGCAGAATGAGAGGAGAGATTGAGAGTCAAGGTTTAACGGAAACTATGCGTGGATTATGCCAAGGGGAGAGCGCAATATTTGTGTGAGAAAGGAGAGCAAGGAAGTCAGGACCTTATAGCTAGAATAAGATGCGGTTACATGGCGAATTATAATAGGTTCTGGCGCTCTAGAGGGAAGAGAATGTGTGAATTGTGTGGGAAGGGGGATGCAAAAGTTGAGCACTGGTTGAAGAAATGTGAAGAGGTGGAAAGGAGTGGGATAAGCATGGAGGTATTGCTCCATGAAAGGAAGGACAAAAGGACAGTAGCACGGACAAATAGGGTGTTGGGTAAGATGGAGAAGAAGAGAAGGAAAGAGGAAGAGGAATGGAGAAGGAAAGATTGTGACCAGGAGAGGAAGTAGATGTAATAAAACTGTAAATATTTTTAATATTAGTTAAGTATGAAGCGTTAGCCGCGGAGGCAGAGGCAGGCAATGCGAGGCATTGCGAGGAAAGTGAGGCATGCGTGCGAGGCGAGGCGCAGCGAGGAAGCTTAGGATATAAAAGTTTATTTATTTGTTTATTGATCATTTTTCCACTCAAAGTATTGAAAAACTGAAATTTTGTGCATAACTAGATGTATATATGACGTTCGGTTGATTTTAAATAAATATTTACATTACATTAAATAATATTAAAGCCATTTCCTCATTTATGAGTCTTGTCATTTAAATTTTATCACATTATTCCCTCAAACATTTTAATAGATATTACCATTACTTTTAAAATATATTTCCTTCAAAACTTGAAATGGTTAAGATTTTAATGTTACTAAGATTCTTTACTATATGGTATGATATGGTGTGGATATTGAAATTAAAGAAGTATATAAGGGAGGGTAGGAAGGAAAGTTAGCGGGAAAGTCTTTGATAGAGGTAGAAGAAATGAGAAGAAGGGGAATGGAATTAACGAATTTATAAGAAGAAAGGAGTGAGTTCTTTAATGGTAGAGATATAGAAGGCAAGAATAGAGTAAACTATGAAGAATTGGAAAAAAGGAGAGGGAAAGACAATTAAGAGAAAAATTGGGGATGATTAACAAATAAAAATATAATAAATGGTATAAAATGATAAAAAAGAAAGGAGTAACAAAGTATTTATAACAGAGATGGGGCGAGAGATGGTGGACCAGAATAGCCAAATTTAGATTTGAAACCGAGGTAAAGGATGGGATATATTAGGAAAAGGAAGATAACAGAAAGTGCAGAATATATGAATATAGGACACTAATAGGATTCTATATGTGAATCCTGTAAGTGACCTATATAGAATTCTATATAAGGTCATCTATATTGGTCAGCATAGGAGCCACCTATAGGAATTGAAACAGCTTTCTTCATAGGATACTATATAGAATCTTATTGGTGACCTGTATAGGATAGGTGATGAACTGGAAGCGTTGCGCAGTAGTTTCCTATAGCAGATACAGCTGCGCAGTAGTTATTTTTGACTATACGATTGCCTAGTAATAAGAACTAGCAGTAGCTATATAGGTAACCCTATATAGGATCCTATATAGGTCACTCATAGGATCCTTATACAGAATTCTATTAGTGACCTTTACAGGCACCTATATTGGCATTTACAGTAGAGAATAGCATAACTATTCGAAGAATTACTATTACGAGTATTAAACTATGAAGTTACTAATAGCGAATTCGGTTATCCTGCACGGGTCTACTCGAAGGCACTAAGACCTGATCCTTCTTACTTCTTCCTTGTCACTCCGACTTGTTTCGGTGCAGGTCGGAGTGCTCTTGGACTGCACCAGTGCAGGATAACCGAATTCGCTATAAGTTTATTGGAATATAATAATTGTACTTATGCCAAAATAAAATTTCTCTCACCTCTAGGAAGGACTGTGAGGTTTACAGAACACAACGGTAAAGACATTATTCTTATGTTAATTTTATACATTCCTAATTTTTTCTATAGAAAATAGGAAAAACTGCTATGATTGAGAGAGCAAAATAAAAATAAATTCGCATTAATTAGTTCATATATTAGGAATGTATTTGCCTGTTTAAATCGGGCGGCCTCGAGTTTGATCGAACTGTAAAGTGGCTTTGCAACTAAATTAATTTTTATATTTGAAAATGTTCGAAATTCGGTGCATGGAAGAAATGGAAATCTTGGCCAGGATCATTAAAATTTGGTGAGTGCAGCACAAATAATTTCAGTGAGCTCAGATAATTCGTATATTATTGCCAAAAATCAATTACCGTCCAGACTATTAACCTGATTCATGTAAAATTCAATCAAATGTATTGAGTTCTCTGAATTCTTCTCAAAACATGGAATTCTCTTCAACTATTTCCAAAGTTCACACCTTTGGTCAACGGTTGAACTACTCGTGAATGACGATCTACACGTTTTTTTTTATTTTAAAGAATTCTGTAGAATTCTTTAAATTTAATTGACATCTTTTAAAACATTTTGAATTTACTTGAACCTTTAGAATTCACGTTGAAAATTCAGATTTCAAAGAATGTTCTTGAAATATTTAGGATGTAACTTGATTTATTTTTATTTTTCTAAATTCTTCTTAAAGCACGGAATTCTTTTCAACAATTTCCAAAGTCCTCACGTTTGTTCAACAGGTTAACTACTTGTGAATAAAGATTTACATTTTTTTTGAATTCCGAAGAATTCTGTAGAAGTCTTTGCATTCAGTTGAAATCTTTATAAACTTTTTAGAATATCCTTAAAATATTTAGAATTCACGTTTAATTGTTGTAAATCCCTTCAAGCCTTTTGAATTATGCAGAATTCTCTCGATTTCCTAGACTTCACGGGTCATCTTTTGAATTCCCACAAAGATTTTCAAGAATTCTCTTGAAATACTTGGGGCGTTACTTGATTTATTTTTAATTTTCTGAATTCTTTTCAAAACATGCAATTTTTCAACTATTTCGAAATTTAGCCACTTTGTTTGACGGTTGAACAGCTACTGGATTATGATGGACACGTTTTTCTTTAATTGTGCATAATTCTGTAGAAATGTTTGAATTTAATTAAAATCCTTTGAATCTTTCAACACTTTTTTTGGTTATCTTAAAATCATTAGAATTCAGGTTGAATTATTGTAGATTCCTTCAAGTCTTTTGAATTCTGCAGAATTATTCAGAAAATAAATTGATTTATTTTTAGTTTTCTGAATTATTCCGAAAACAGGAAATTCTTTTTAACTATTTCCACATAAATCAACATAGGTCGATGATGAACTATATTACTACTGAATTAGGATGCACTCATTTCTTCTTAATTCTGCAGAATTCTCAAGAAATCTTCAATTCACTTAAAGTCATTTGAATTCTTTTAATTTTTTTTTATTTTCTTTAAATCTTTAACACATACGTTAAATTGTTTTAAATTTCTTCAACGCTTTTGAATTCTGCACAATTCTCTCGATTTCTTAGAATTCATTTGTAATATTTTGGATAAAGATTTTGAATTCTCTTGAATAATTCAGGATATAACTTTATTTATTATTAATTTTCTAAATTTTTTCAACTATTTCCAAATGCATCAACTTTTGTCGCCCGGTTAAATACTACTTCATCAGAATGCACACGTTTTGTTTTATTGCACCGAATCCTGTATAAATCTTTGAATTCGCTTGGCATCATTTGAATTATTTTAAAGTTTTTTTAAACTTTTTTGAAATCATTAGAATACAAGTTCAGTTATTTTGAAATCCTTAAAGTCTTTTGAATTTTGTAGAGTTCTCTCGATGTGCAGGCAATTTTTTCAAATGTATGACAGTTGAAAAGTGTGACTACTTGAATTTTGTATGTGTTTGTAAAATACTTTAGTTAATCTAAAGGAATAAAATAGGTCAAGAGTGAGTAAAGTTTATAATTTGTTCATGGTTTATATTTGTTATTATTTATTTATTTATTTACATCTCCTAGTGGGAAAGTTTTGCTTCAAAATCTGGCTATCTGTCAAGGTAAATGAATGTATTTTTACACTGGAATTGTTTGAGACTTTCTGTTCATTAACCTTAAAATTTCTCAAAACCTTAGAATCGAGAAAAGTAAAAGTGATTTCACAAAATGACTTCATATTATTAAATGGAATTTTCTTATTTAAACAATTTAATTTAAAGTTCGAAACTAATTTTAACACTTTCAAATGTTTTTTTCTATAAAATAAAAGATATTGATATGTCGTTATTTTTTGTTTTTTATCTACATGAAAAATAAGATGTTTCCAATCTGTCAGATAGATTAGATTCTTTTGTGCTCGCGGAATTAAAATTTTGGCGTTCCTGTTTGTATTCGTGTTCACGTTTATTTTAGTGTCTGAATAATGGAGCAAAAGCAACTGGAGTGTATGCTCAACGGTACCCTAATCGCGAAAATCAACCAAACCCACGAGTCTTTATCCATTTGCATCGGCGTTTCATGGAAACTAGTCAGTTGATTCGTCAGCCTGGTCAGGAACATGGCTACCTGCAGAACAAGACAGGCAGGTACGTCGGTATGGAAATGCTGTCCTGGACTACCTCTACCAAAGCCCTACGACATCCACACGCATAATTTCTCGGGAATTGGTCATTCCGCGCTCCACGCTTCACAGATCATTAGGAGGGAGAAACTTCATCCGTATCAATACACGAAATTCCAGAAATTACAACCTGGCGAGTAGAATATTTAAAAGAAATCTAATTTATTGAGACATTTTTTAATTAATTGACTAATAAAAAGTCCTTTCAATGCAAGCCAGGTAATTAATAATAACACGCTATACTGTGCATTTAAATTTTTATTTGACCACGCCAGAAGAATATAATTATGCTCCTGGATCATATGGATAAATGATGAAGATCGACAATTTCTATCGAGAATTTTATGGACGGATGAATCGACATTCACTTGGGACGGGGTCTTCAACATCCACAACGAGCACCATTATGCTCTAGAGAATCTTGAGGTGATACGAAATCGCGGTTTCCAGTACAGATGGAAACTTAACTTTTGGTCCGGTTTGGTTGAAGATAAAGTGATTGGTCCCTCTCTGCTTTCCAAGACTTAAAAGTTAAGTATTCTACTCATGTTGTAATTTTTTTTTCGGATGCCAACTTAAAAATATTTTTTCTGTTCTCAAAAGATTCGAATTCTTTTAGAATTTTCTTCCCGTCTTACTCTGCATATTCTAAATTGTCTCTTATCAAACTTTATCACATTTCAGGGAGAAATGTATGCAACTTTCTTGCGAGAAGAATTGCCAGAGTTACCACAAGAATCCAGTTCAGTGGCCTCCAAGGTATACCATTTTTCAACGTTAACGTAACACATACTCAACCTGCCCACCCACATAAATTGCATTCCTGTAAAATAATAAAGAGAATAAAAATGCTTTTTCCCCAATAAATTTAAAAAAAAATACGTTTACAGATCACCCGACCAGACAACCATGGATTATTTGTCCTAGGGTTACATTAAAGAGCAACTGTACCATCCCGAATCCGAGGAACAGATGGACGTCATTGCGAGACTCCATGCTACTGTTGCCACCATCGACGCACAGATGATGAAGGCAGTGCATCAAAATCTCTTGCGCAGTTCTCACCTCTTCACCGCCCAAGGTGGAGGACAATTCGAGCAGAAGAGTATTTAAGTGGCCCACATGGCCTCATTTTTTAATAACCCCAAGGCCAAAAAAGCAGGAACATGTACAAGCGTCTATTTACAAATCCGTGCGTTCGGATGTATTCACCGCTTAAAAGAAAGCTTCGGACAATTTTTCTGTATAATAAATAGATCAGAGACGTTAGACTGTGATATTAGACTATGATAAGACAAAATAAGTATAAAGCTAGAATTTTTATTTATATATTAACAAAAAAGGAAGCATTATTACGATAAATTACATTTTATATTAAATTATATTTTGAAATGTTCAATAAATTTATTTTTTATTAAACCTAATAAAATATTATTTAAAAAGTTGATTTAATAAACTAGTTTTTATGAATTATTATTAACAATTTAAGTGTTACTAATTTTCACTGATGTGAGGATAAGCCACTGAACATCCTCTATAAAGGTGGACGTTTTCAATCCCCCTCAATCTGTTTAAAACTGAAATTATTTAAAAATTGCATTCGATAAAATTTTTTTATGAGTTGTTCTTGGTAAAGGCGTCTGCAAAATCTTTTCATCGGTGGTATATTCGCAGTTATAACTGCACTCCAAAAAAATTTCTTAATTTGTTATACCTTCTTACACCTGTCAGATACCAGTGAATGACAAGCTGTAATGACTAGTCAAGTAATTGGGACTAGTCGGACTAATCGGAGTATTTTCATTTTTTTTTTTCATTTTTTTTTTGGTATTTCCATTTTTTCCGAGTATTTTTACGTTCTGGATTTGGAACATTAAAAGCTCGTATTTTTTCGTAATGATCAAGTTTATGGATTATTAACAGCATTTTCAGCATTTAAAATGTTATGCAACAGTAATGTGGATGGATAATGTACTTATGCTTGGTCACGTGCATGCCCTAAGCACGCTTCCATTACGAGCATTTAACGCAGATTTTAAACGATTTTTCCGTATTTTCGTCGATTTTCCGACTTTTCCATTCTTTTCTTTTAAGTGACAGATTCCAGGGTCTAAAATTTTATTTTCAACAATCTAAGCTATTTAAAACTTGCGTAAACGCTTACCTTTACTTCCAGCTTCAACTGACCACACGCGTAAAATCATTGACAATCTGGGACTTGTAGGTCTTATAACTCCGAAATTACTCATACGATATTTTTTTGCCCAAGGAGACTTTTGTTCAAGGTGACGAGAACTTCATTTTCCCAAAGTTTCAGCCAATTTGACAGAGGGCTGCTTCCTATAGGATGTGTGCGGGGTTCTTTCGAAATAGTTGAAAAAAGTTCATGTTTTAAGAAGAATTCAGAAAATTAAAAATAAATCAATTTATATTTTGAATTATTCAAGTCAATTTAATGATCTTTAAAAGAATTCAAGAGATTGCACCTGAAGTCTAAGAAATCGAGAGAGTTCTGCAGAATTCAAAAGACTTGAAGGAATCGACAATAATGTAACCTGAATTCTAATGATTTAAAGAGAATTAAAAATAGTTTAAAAAGATTCAACAGATTTAAATTGAATTCAAGTACTTCTACAGAATTATGCACAATTAAAGAAAAACATGTACATCATAATCCAGTAGCTGTTCAGCCTTTAACCAAAGTTGCTAAATTTCGAAATAGTTGAAAAATTTCATGTTTTGAGAAGGATTTAAAAAATGATTATGCGTGTCTAGGAAATCGAAAAAATTCTGCAGAATTCAAAAGGTTCGAAGGGATGTACAGCAATAAAGCGTGAATTATAAAGATTTTAAGGAAATTCTAAAAAGTTTCTAAAGGTTTCAACTGAATTTAAAGACTTCTTCAGAATATTTGTGAATTCATAAAACGTGTAAATCCTTATTCACGAGTAGTTAACCCGTTGACCAAAGGTGAGGACTTTGGAAATTGTTGAAAAGAATCCTGTGCTTTGAGAAGAATTCAGAAAAATAAAAAAAATCAAGTTATATCCTAAATATTTCAAAAGAATTCTTTGAAATCTTTAAAAGAATTCAAAAGATTATATTTGAAGTTTAAGAAATTGAGAGAATTTTGCAGAATTCAAAAGATTTGAAGGAATTTACAATAATTCAACGTGAATTCTAAAGATTCAAGGGAATTCAAAAAGTTTAAAAAGATTTCAATTGAATTTAAAAAATTCTTCAGAATAAAAAAAAGTGTAAGTCCTCATTCCTCAATTTTGGACAAAGGCCTGTTAGGGCGATTCCCGCCTCGCATTAATAAGTAAATTCTCAGGATATGATCAGCTGAGACTCGATCCACCTATAATAATTTAATTTAAGCTGTCACGTGATTCGTAAGAGAGAATTGGGCGGGCCCAGAATTTATACGCGAGGGTTTCACGCGACGGGAAGCTCAAGAGTAAATTGACGAGTTACCTCATCACCGCTCTTTCTAATCTAGTGGTATTTCTGTAAAGCCGTGTGGCGAGTACTTTTTCGATAATTATGAAATCGTGTTGTGATCGATTGCCAGGTATAAATCTACAAAAAATATCTGATAAAAGTTTAGTGCGATTATTATTTAAATAATTCAATGTACACATTTTTCTAGCAGCGGCGTAGAAAGGGAAGGATTCTGGACTTGAATATCTACAAATAATGTTATCGCCGTTTATCTTTTGGGAATTGTAGACGTCTCACATTTTGGATTCCAAATCCTGCCCATAATAAACAAACGATGCGTGCGCTTGATTAAGGTATTGCATCGAAATTATTTCTCACGGTATGATTTTTGTCTTAAACTCATCAAGTTAATAATATCAATTAATTTTCAGGATATTATAATGAGTGTATTGTGCTCCATTTATAATATTTTAATGTTTTAATTGAAATTTTATCTTTTACTGTGCGAAAACTTATACTGGTTCGAGGAAGTTTGTGTTGTAGAATGATTGTTATCTGATTGAATCTCGTTTAATTTTAATTTATATAATAGTTGTAATTCAAGCCAGATCTCTGTCGTTATAATTAATAAACTTAAAAATAATTGTGTTTGATCATTTATTTCAATCATTTTCTTGATTTTAAATAAATTGAGGCTCATTTTTGTTCGTGAATTTACTTATTTTTTTATTTCATTGACAAATTGTTATTATTTGCATATTACGGTTTCGGCTATAAATGATTA
>NC_046660.1:127451020-127458488 GCF_010883055.1 Belonocnema kinseyi | reverse complement strand
TTTACTATGTAGTCATAGGGAATATAATTATATAAAGTCTAGCATACAATGCAACCCGTCTTGCATTTGTGTAATGCAAAAAGTACTATATAGGCGATTTTAATTCGGTTTCCGAATCTCCCGTGCTCGAGATCTTACGCCGATTGGTCAAAAGTTTCAAGGCTTAGAAGACGTGCGCAAAACATACGTATAACCAAATTCTGACACAAGATTATGTTCCCCAGAATTCACCACGCATTTCAAATAGATAATTAGTTACGAATTAAAAAAAATGTAACACAACATTAAAATTGTTCATAAAGACATTCAGGGCGAGCATTAAGTACTTTCTAAAAAATTGCAGTTGGTTTTCACTAATGTAACGGTACGTGAGTGATATTTGACGTTTAACAAGTTTCAAAATCGTTTTGTACTTCGATCTTAATTAATTAAATAAAGTGAATATCTGCAGATTGTACGTAATTAATTGGTGATAAAATCTGTTGTTTTACTTATTGAATAAAATATGGGAATTAAACGCTTTTGACTAACTGCAACGAAAATTGTAATCCGTATGATTATAAAAATTGCAACGATGAATCTGAGATTCAAACGATGAGAGGTAAGAAGCGGCGAATTATTCTTATAAGCTGTGTGTTCAGCGACATTCAAAATTTCGTTTCCGCCAGTATAGAATGTTAAAGTATACACTTTTGTGATATTTGACTTAGAAATTATAAAAATTAGGAGCTGAAATCTTCAATATTAACTCAGCTTCAGAATAGACCTTTTTATTTTAGACGTCGACAGTGCACACATGCCAGGATTTTACGTCATTTCCGTTTTTTTTCGAACAGTTTCGTGTCGAAATGTATGGAAAAAATTTCAAATAAAAGTAACAACGAAAAATCAATATGTAAATAAATCAGAGTTTAAAGACAACAATTTTTTAAGTGTATTCGGAAAAAAATGCGAAAAAAGTGCGAAATGTGTGGCGAGAAAGCCAGCTTAAACGATGGATAAAATATAGGAAACAATCTTTAAAATGAAAAAAAGTGCTTCAGTAAAAAGGTTAGTTGAGGTTGTGTTTGGCAGGTATTAATATTTTCTTTCTTTTCTAACATTTGCTGACATATTAAATGAAGCATTTTTATCGGGGTTGCGAACCTCCTGAGTTTTTTGATGAAAATAAAATATATTTAATACTTTCACTTGAGAACGCAAAAATATTATATTGATGTATTTATAACCAGTTTATATGACAGAAGGAAAATTTGTTAGCACATTCCTTATACCAGGTAATCACTAACAAATAGCTTTTGATTGTCTAAACTTGAAAAAAATAAGTAGAAAATATAATATGGTGTTATTTTATATTTGTATGAATATTAAATATTTACTCAAATAAAGTTCTGAACTGCAAATCTTGTATAAAAGAAAATATTTATACCTGCAATAAAAAACCTCAACTTACCTTTCCACTTAATCACGTTTTTTTCCTTTTAATGCTGGTTTTCTACATTTAGAACATCGTTTAAGCTGCTCAATACTGTGCTCTTCTACTGATTCGTGCACTAATTTTGCACCTGGAACATCATCTTCCGTGAGTTTCGCCGAATTTTTAAGCATTTTTTAGAAGGTGACAGATGCCAACAGATGCAAATAATGGCCTTGGTCGCCGCACTCTTCGCACGTTTTTCACCGTCTTTTTTTTCAAATAGACTTAAAAATGTTCTACCTTAAAAATCTCTGTTATTTACAAACGAATTTTTTGCCGTTTTTATTAACAATATTTTCCATACATTTCGACACAAAACTGTTCGAAAAATACGGAAATGACGTAAAATTTCGGCACGTGCGCACTGTCGACGTCTAGAATAAAAAGGTCTATTAGAATGAGCCATGGCCTTATAACGGAATTTTCAAGAGTTTCACCAAACGGTTTTTGAGTATACACCATATTACAAAACATTAATTAAGATTTCAAAATGTTTTAAAGATTAAAAAAAATTTAGAACATTTTATAAAGCCGCGTTTATCAGATTTTAAATATTTCATAAGAATTTCATAAAGATTTTCAAACTTTTAAAAGATGTAAAGGGTTTCAAAGATTTTGAAAAGGTTACAGTTCACCAGATTTCAAAGATTTTAAAACATTTGGAAGATTTGAAAAGGTTTCAAAATATTTTAGAAGATTTTTTGAACTAATTATAGATTTCAAATAATTCAATGATTACAACGAATAAAAAAGATTTCGCAAAAAAAGATTTAAGAAAAATTTGCCAAAGAAATCACGTCCGAAGAATTTTTGTGAACACATTCTAATATTGTGTTACATTGTTTTTAATTCGTAACTAATTATTTATTTGAAATGCGCTGTGAATCCTGGGGAACATAACCTTTTTCAGAATTTGGTTATACGAATATTTTGCGCACGTCTTCTGAGTCTCGAAGCCTTTCACCAATCAGCGCAAGATGTCGAGCGCGGGAGATTTGGAAACCGAATTAAAATCGCCTATATAGTACTATTTTTTATTACACAAATGCAAGACGGGTTACATTGTAGGCTAGAGTTTATATAATTATATTCCTTATGATTGTGGTAATCGAGCACGAGTCTCAAGAGAAGCAGAATGGAGATATTTTTCTGTGACTTCAGCACATATGACTTCATCCGGCACTGAATTTCCTATTACATTCTCATCCTAATGAGAAGGTATTGGTTTTATGTAAAATTTCACTATGTCGGTTTTCATCACATTTTCACGTTTTGAGACCCACTAAGTCAAAAAAAAAACAATTTTTACGAAGGTCTGTAGTCTAGTCTGTATTCTTTAGGCACGATAACTTTCGAAAAATTTATCAGATTGGATTCTGCTTTGGCACACTTTCTTAGAGCCTACAAAGAAAGAACAACTTTGTAAACCATCAATTTCGGATCAAAATTCAAAAAGAGTGTGCACGTTTAAAAAATTTTTGGAACCACATTTTTTCAAGATTTCAAAAATCTATGAACGGTTATTCATAGTATTTAGAAACTCAAACAATTTATCCTAATGACTTTTTTCTATAAAAACAAAATTATCAGAGTGGGAGCATTTTCAAAATAAAAAAACTAAAACGAATATTTTAAGGCAAACAATGCATGATATGGAAAAAAGTCTGGATTAGAAAAATGTGGATTTTTGAAAGCCCTACAATATTATAATAACAACTGTTTTAAATTGGTCGAAAAGTGGAAAATTCCAAATTTGATCGTACCAAAAATTATGAAAAATCCAAAAATTTCATATTTTGGTCAAACTATGCAAGATAAGAAAAAAATTAATGAGATTAAATTGCGCGCCCTGGAAAGAACTACAAATTTATAATGAATCACTTTTCGATAGGACGCAGAGATTTTGTCTTTCGTGGTAAAAAACAACATTAAACAAATTTTTTTTTGGACTAGCGACACAAGCTACGAAAAAAAATGAGAGAAAACTTGTTCATCCAAAAACGAGCTATAATTTTGTATAGGACGCGTAGTTTTTTCTTCAGACGTAAAAAATGACATTCAAAAGTAGTTTTTATTAATCGTAAAAAAGAAGATAAAAAATTTTTAAAAATATAAAAACAAGGAAATGAGAATTAGTATGATTTAATTTTTATGCATATTATGAATTGTAATCATACAAATTTATTGAAATGACACATGTTTCAGCGCAGCTTAGAATATAATTTAAGCAAAATAAGAAAGAAAGATAAAAATAATCATGATAAATACAATTTGCTCTTTACTTTGAAATTTTTGATTAAGCAATCGCAGGCAGAGTTACATAAAAAATGTATCATATTTGATATGAAAGTGTTGTGTATAATGTAGAAAAGCTGACATTTGGACAAAATCGAATGCGAAGCACGAGATACGTGATGAGTATGTATTCGTTAGAGCCGAAAGAGCTATAACGAAAGAGAGTTCAAAATCACAAAATTACAGTTGTCGGTCCGTTGACCTTTGATTTTAAAAGGTGTGTCCACGAATGAAGGAGAAATTCAAAGACCGAGCTCGGAGTGAAATTGCCATCAGTCGCGTGCCGTAGGTGATCCCAAACTCTCGAGCTAAGCTCTTTTAACAAAAGAGAATTCACAATCGCAAAATTACAGTGTCGGATGTTTTAAGTATTAATTTTAAAAGGTTTGCGCAAGATTGTGCGAAAATATAAAGACAGAGAACCAAATGTGCCCGCGTAGAGGGAAGATTTTTTTTAATTCGAATTTTCGCAAAGCACTATATTCAAATGTTTTTCTATCATTGCAAATTCAAGTTGAAAATAGTAAGTTTCCTCACATATTTTGCATTTTATGTTATTTAAATTGCTAGTTATTACAACGACGGTTTCGTTATTTAATTTATGAATATCACTTTCCGCAACTTTCAATCTGATATTAAAAATAATTATCTTTCTAATCCTAAATGACACTTATTAAGTTTGTAGTACATTTATAATTCATATGGAAAAACTTTTTCTTCGCATAGCTGTGGCAATAATGCTATTTTCGCGGCTATGTCATAAATTTCCATCGAACTCTTGTAAAGATCAATATTATAATGTTAAATTTTACAACCGATAGTTTCTCTATGTATTAGGCATGTAATTTTACTGCAGTCTTTGAACATGCTCTTAATACAGCTTGAATACTTTGAAGTGAATGAGTGAAATGTCTAAATGTTTTTTGACTCTACATAAAGTGGCATGACAAAACGGAAGGTTACGAGGATAGTAGTGATGCAAGGATGAATGCTTTAGAGACACCCCTATCGCGACACGTGACCAGTCAGCCATACTGTATTTTAAAATGCGCGGGAAAGCTAGGGTAGTGTCGCAGAGATATCAAGGATGAGATGGCGCGGGTTAAGAAGGGGAGTGGTTGAATTAACGATCACAAAAAGCGTGCACGTCACGCCTGGTGGCAAAATGGTGTGTGACTAATGTGCGATTCTTCGTGCACTCGAGGCTACAGAGCGACACAACTTACTAGAAAATCATTGGCATATTGTTCGAACGTTTCACCAGCGTTACCCTTCGATAATTAATGGCGGCAAGCGACTGCATATTAGGTAGCCTCACTTAGTCTGTAGCTCTCTTTGGCTTATCGCTTCATTGATCTCGGTATGTAGATACGATAAAAATGTTATGCTTGATGCCATTCTAAATGAAAGTGTTCCTTGTCAATCACTGCGTAGCACCCCTCTTGTATAAGGGTACTCTCCCACGATACCACGATGCTACAATTTCAAGATTTCAATGCCTAATATAAAATCCATGACGTTTATTATAAAGTTTTGAGTGGTACTTTCATCACACGAAGAAGAGTTTTTATGCGGCCTTATATACCCCACGGCGCACAGTGGTCAAAATCCCCAAAAAGCTGGCCATAATTCATTATTGTCATCATTTTGGGTTGAATTTTCTAATTCGGTGGTTTTTGGGGTCGCTGATTATGAATCTGATATTGTTTTTTGAAAAAAATGGCGGTTAGAGAATGGCGGAGGATTCTCACAAATTTTAATTTTCTAATGACAAAAAAGATCACTTAGAGGTTTTCGGGTACGCTGATTACGAATCTGATGTTGGCTTTTGAAAAAACAAAATGGCGGTTACAAAATGGCGAAAGATTCTCAGAAAATTTCAATTTTTTGATGAAAAAAAAAGATCTTATAGGTTTCGGTTTTCGATTTCTTTACAAAGAAATTAATTCCTGAAAGATTTTTGCGGTCGCGGGTTACGAATCTAACATTAGCCTCACAAAAAAATGGCGGAAGATTCTCATTAATATTCAGTTGGTTAACAACAACCATTACTCTGGGGTTTTTGGACTTTGTGGATATAAATTTATCCTTATTTTCGGGAGGCATGCAGTGCAGATGTGGAAGTGATATGCAATTTACATTACAAAAAATTAGATCGTATATTAGAAAATAAAAATGAAATCAACGTTCGATAACAACGTAGCAGTTTTCAGTATTCTCAGAAATTTTGCCTTTGACTCATTCAAATAATTCCTTTCGGGTTAAACAAATTCGCTGTTTTGTATCTCCATGATCAGTATCTGGGAAAGTAACGTTTTTAAAATTTCATGAGAGTCATGTTATATCACTGGAAATTCTACATTTAAAATATTAACCATATTTTATAATATTTAAAATTACTTGATGAAATAATCTGATCAATATTTGATTATTTAGTATCCATATATCTCATATATCACTGAATATTTATTTAATAGTATAAAGTATGACACATTTTGTTTGAATATTAAGTCGATATTTTGTTGTTGTTTAAAAAATAGGTTTCTTTGATGAACAGACGTCTGATTATACCGTTATTTGAAGCTAATAGAACATTGAAATAACAAAAGTTTACCATGTTACGGTATAAATAACGTGTACTGCACAACCCGAGTAGAAATATAAACTTGGGCCTGGTAAGGCACTGACCAATTTTCTATAGTTTTGGCGTAGCCCTGGTCGGGTCAACTGGCAATGGCCATACGTGGGGTTTAACACTTGCAGATTTTTGCCCCTCTTAGGGCGAACTTGTCAGGGCCTGTCCAGTTTTTCTGTACTATGCCCTACTTAGCAAATTATAAAAATGAACAAAAACTAGTTTTAGAAAACAAATTTTTTCTATTTAATATAATGGCACTGAAAATACATATTATATTAAAAATTTTCATTTTTGATGCTGCAAAAAACCCCTTTTCAAGACCAGTACAATTTTAGCAATTGCTTTAAATTGTAACTTGAAGGTTTTACTAAACTTTTAAATTTATTACATAAAGAAAATTCACTTTTGATCAAATTTAAACTGTATTAAAAATTATTCATAAGTTTAAAATTGACATGTATGGTATTCACTTAGGAATAAATTTCTAATAATTTAATATGGTATTGACTATCAAGCCTTCAAAAATACTTCCGTATTTAATTTTGGAACATTTGACATTACATCTTGAGTCAAGACCTCCTCCGTTTGCCTATATTTAATTGCAATCTATTTCGCCTTCTCATAATAGGTGTATACTTGGAATCTCCCGTATAAAGGCAACTTTGTCGACGAGTTTTTAAATTCAACAATCGTATTTTTTGTTCAGCGTCTTGAATAGTTTCTACAAAAAATGTTGGATAGGGACGGTTTATGTTTAAGTTAATGTTCTGAAATCTAAAAAATTCACTGAATACATCTTTTTTGCAACTTATTTTAATGTAAGTTTCCAAATGTTTAAAAACTTTAGCAATAAAAGAAAAATTTCGCGATGCATTTCTCTAGTGAATATTATAGAATTACTAATAATATATTTCAAATTCTTCTTGGGCGAGTTTAATTTTTTAAAATATAAATAAATAAATTTTTATTTTTATTAACACAATAAAAAAATGAAGTTCTTGTCTTGCACGATGTTTCTTAACACGTATTCGACCTAGGCCTAAAGTGGTTTTTCTTTT
>NC_046660.1:127449696-127450920 GCF_010883055.1 Belonocnema kinseyi | reverse complement strand
ATCTAGTCGGGAGTGGTGCTGACTGAAAACAGATGATTTGGAGCGATTCGCGCGCCATTTGTTGGTCATTCTAAGGACTTATTGAACTACCCTCGTACTAGGTAGAAGTTATATTTATTCAATTTATTCAAAACGGTTGCAATTATTATTTGTCATTAGGATCGTGTTCAAAGTTATTTTTTGATCATGCTGAAAAATGCATGCATAGAATACTGCAATTTACTAAAAACTTACATATGTCGCCACTTTGCTATATAAAATAGTAAAAAACTCTAGATTTTCTAGAAAAAATGACAACGTATTTCTCTCTGTGATTTGCTATTCCATGAAATAACGGTGATTATATTGAATTAATTTTTAGCTGTGAAGATTTTTTTGATTTGCCCGCACGCCGCACAGTGGTCAAAATCCCCAAAGAACTGGTCATAATGCAAATTTTTTTTTTTAAAGTACATCTAAAGATTCAAATAAGTCCAATGGTACCCCTAGCATCATTTAGGAACGATATTTAAGGACACGTGCTTGTCTAAGCTTGTTTTTTCCTTTCTTATTTACACACGTCGAACGCATCGAAACGCGTGTACTTCATTAGTGATAAAAGCAGTTTTTTCAAAAGTGCATTGTTTTTCAACGGAGTGATCAATTCCAGCAAAACAACATGGACTGTTCTAGTAAATGGAAGTACTTGAGAAAATAGCGTAACATGAATAGATATGACAAAGATAAAAGTAAAAAATTAATAAACAATTTACTTCCGTTTTTGAATTCTTATATTAATTCACGTTAGTAAGAATAGAGTTTAGAAAAAAGTCTTATTAGGTCAGGCCCTGTTTTCAATTCCCAATGGAAAATTACACATTCACGTGAAACATATTTGAAAATTAGCTGCACCAAGTTGCCCGCTTCGTCTTGTGACATTATTTCAGATAGATTGTACAGATGCGCTCTGAAACGCTCCTTCCCGTGTACAAATTGCCCTATTTTGCCCCATTTAAAAAGTGGCGCTGACAATGCCCAGACAAGTTGTTCTACTTTCAATAAAAATAATTAAATTATTATGGGGCACAAATGGGGCTTCAAAATTTTAATATCTGTTATCAACTATAAATACATTCTTGTTGTTATATATATATATATATATATTATTATTATTATTATTACACCATTAAGCCATTTCCCTTTCGGGGTAGGCGTGACTCACTCGGCAGGGGAAAGGAGTAGTGT
>NC_046660.1:127441898-127449596 GCF_010883055.1 Belonocnema kinseyi | reverse complement strand
TTTGCTCTCAGCTGAGAATAAACGCAATAGAGTGGTGGCCTCTGAGGCTCTTTTGGCGCGCATAAGTCGGAATCGTGAGGAATTTTTTCGTCGATTTGTGACCGATATTTTTTTATTTCCTAACTTATGTTTACACGAAGCGCAACATGGAGTTGAAAATTTGGGGAAATAAATCAAAAGTACTAAAAAGGATGTGAAAATAAGTTAGGAAATAAAAAGTGTGTCGGTAAGGTAGGGTTCTGGTCACGTGACCCACCTATCATATGGCCTTAAAGAAAAAAAAGAATGAAAAAATCTATTAATAACAATAACTTTGTAAACAAGTTTTAAAGATTTTTAAAATAATAATTAATCTTTTTGAATTGAAAGCTTTTAACTCTTTAAATGAAATGTACTAAATGAGTTTGAACTGAAAATGTTGAAATTGAAACTCTTTAAGATTAGGTACAATCTCAAAACAAACCCACGAAAGAAACGAAGACAAAAAACGCAGCCAAATAATAAATTCTCACTAGGCATTCAATACAAAATTTCAGTACAAATGTGTGTGTATGTGAGTGTGTGTATGGATGCATGAAGAGTCATACAAATTTCGCAATAGAAAGTTGTGAGATCTCAAAAAAATTCCCAAATATTATTACTGAATAAAGTATTTATGTCATCAATAGGTTAATAATAGTTTGAGTTTAGATAGTTTCATTCTTCGTGTCCGTGGAGTAAAATTTTGTCAATAATAACACCAGCACACAAAGAAAGTAGTCTGGCCGGCGGACTATACTAGCATATCCAGGTGCGTGTCGAGGGGCAGTATGGGGGGGCACCCCCTCCCAAAATTTTGAAAGTCGGCAATTCTAGGATATTTCATTAACAAACTCAAGCAATGTACAAGGAATTTCAGTAATTTGAAATAAAATCGTCAATTTTTAAACATTTTTAGGCACCAAATGTTAAAGAACGAGAAGTGAGTTTGTGTTTTCGTACCAATATATTTCCTGGTTCCAAAAATTCGGCATGTTATTGTAAATATGTCACTCGGTATTTTTCACGGTCTTATTTTCCAAAAATGCCAACTAATTCATATCTTTCTGATTTAAACACGAGAAAACTATCATTTCTATCTTGGGAAAAAGTAAATATATAACTCGGCAAATCGACGGCCTTTTTAAATTGTAATCTCGGAAAACGTATTCAGATCGACGATGTTAAATTAAATGCTTCGTGGAATTAATAACACAGGCCCACAAAAAAAGTTATCTACACGAGACAAGTGACTAGGATACCCTTATGGACTTTCAGCTGGTGAATCCAAATCTGGCCTAAGAATTTGTCCTACACATCTCAGTTTTCCCCTAGATGCAGAAAATAGGGGGGAACTTGGGCTATTCTGAAAATTATTTTGATAATGCCAGTGTACAGAAGAATACACGTACTGGTGTCATATTCTTATGTGTTGTGACTCTCATAGATCAAATTCAAACACAAAAATGCCCCAGTGTGCTTACCGTTTTCCCTAGTTAGGATTATCTACAGAAACTAAAGGTCTTGCGCATGTTATACTCACTTATAAAGCAAAAAATAAGACAAATGCTAGTTCCTCTGCAGTTTTGCGCTCTCAATAGAAATTTGACCTGTAATTTTTTCGAGCTTCTACCATTTTCTCCCAAGATGCGAAAAGTATGGAAAAGCCTAGAGATTTTCTGGTCACAGAGGGCATACAGAAAATTGAATCCAAATCTGGCCTCAGAACTTCTCGTACACGTATCAGTTCCCCCTAGAATTAGAAAATAGTCAAAAACCTAGAGATATTCTGCATATTATTTTGATAATACCAGTATACGCGAAAATAGACAAATGGATGTTATATTTTGAAGTGCCGCGACTTATAGAGACTTAATTTGTGCACAAAAATTCTCTAGTGCGCCTTCCGTTTCCCCTTGCTTGGGTGATCCTAGGGAAATTGGAGGTCTTTCTCATATTATATAGATTTGCAAGGGAAAAAATAACAAAAATGCCATATTCTTTGCAGGTTTGCGCGCTGAATCTAAATATGAACCACAAATTTTTCGGGCTTGTTCCATTTTCTAACAAGATGAAAAATGTAGGGAAAAGCCTAGGGAATTTCTGGTTACACAGGCCCATAAAAAAAGGAGTTTGCAGGGGATAAGTGACTGATTTTACAAGCCAAACTGTAAAGGATATTATGTTTTTGTAATTTTTTTCTGTGTAAATCTATATAATCTGAAAAAGCCCTTTAATTTTCCTAGAATTACCTAAGCTAGGGGAAATAGAAGGAACACTAGAGATTTTCTGTGTACAAATTGAGTCTCTACAAGTCGTTGCACTTAAGAATATAACATCGATGTGCCTATTTTCGCGTATACTGGTATTATCAAAATAACGTGCAAGTTATCCCTAGGGTTTTCCTTATTTTCTGCATCGAGGAACGCGTAAGATCAATTCTGAGGCCAGATTTGGATTCAGCGGTTGAAAATCCATAAGGGTAGCCTAGTCAATTGTCTCATGCAGGCAAATTTTTTATATGGCCTAAGTGACCAGAAATCCCTAACCTTTTTCATACTTTTTGCATCCAGGGGAACATTGATACGTGTCGAAGAAATTCTGAGTCTAGATTTGGATTCAGCGGCTCTAAATCCATAGGGATGGCCTAGTCACTTGTCTCGTGCAGACAAATTTTTGGTGTGGCCTGTGTGACCAGAAATCTCTTAACTTTTCCCTACTTTTTGCATCTAGGGGAAAACTGAGACGTTTAGGACAAATTCTAAAGCCATATTCGGATTTAGCGGCTCAAAATCCATAAGGGTAGCCTAATCACTTCTCTCGTGCAGACAACTTTTTTGTATATCCTGTGTGAGAAGAAAATCCCTAGGCTTTTCCCTACTTTTTGCATTTAGGGGAAAAATGAGACGTGTTGGAGAAATTCTGACGCTATATTCAGATTCAGTGGCTCAAAATCCACAAGGGTAGCCTAGTCACTTGTCTCATGCAGATAACCTTTTTCTTGTGGGCCTGTGTAATTTTTATAGACTCAAATAATTACCCATGTATTTTGTGGAATAATAATTTTCTAGGCTCATTTAATTACCAAATTCTTGCTTCATTTTTTTTCAAAATAAGCAATTTGAAACGTCCGCTTAATGAGCGCGCCCTTGGTAATATCAATAATCCAATAGATATCAATCTATCGGCAGTGATCTATTAATGGAGGTGTTTAGCGTTCCTTATGGCACTTTTATATCTTTTTTCATGCAGGTGGAAAATGTAATAAATGGTAAAAAATCAATGTTTTTTATCAAAAAATTTTCACTGAAAACGCTTTTAATTTTTAATTGTTCATGACTTCAAGTCTTTATTTTGAAATTCTTGAATTTAACAATGTCAGCATAAAGTGAGCGGTATCATAATTCAAAAAGATAATTATTTCAAAGGCTATTAACGTCGAACTGGGACAAATTTTTCTTATGGAAATTTGTAAATTTTCCTGTCAAAAAATAAATCCTTCAAAATAGACTGCTTGAAGGCACCGGTTTTCACTTCGTCTAAAAACTTGTATGTCTCGTTGAAAAATAAACGCTTCCTCTTGATTTCCTTTGACAATTTCTTAATGCCTGGTTACACCTGGTTACGCAACACATGACTAAAACACTGATTGACTGAAAACGAACGTTAGCGATTGTTCTGCGAAATTTTCGCCACTGACTGAAGATGAATCAAGCAGACGACAGGACTAACCACCGAGAATGCTGTCCACTTTTATTTATACACTCCTGAGTTGTTGTGGAGTTGCTCCGCTGACCAGCAGCGTCACTCTCTCGTCCCCTTGGGCCAACTTGTACTCTCTAGCGGGAACTTTTCTTACGGGACTCCGGTGTATAATTCTATAGCTCGGCAAGAAAAAATCGCTTACAAAATTTTTTGTCTTCTCAATGACAGAAAATGTGTGACAAAACAGGAGAAATTACCCTCAATTTTCACTGCTTCGACTTTTTAGTTCCTCCGCACGTTTAACAAATAATGCCAAAAATTTGAAAAAATTCATGAATTTTCTGTAACAAGTATTTAACAAATGGCACTTCGATATAGTTTAATTTAATGATGATTTTAATTAGTAGAGTTAAAATTATAAAAAATAAATATCTCGGCTGTGCATATAGATTTTAAGGTGAACTCTAGCTTAAAAGAAGATTGAAAAACGTCCGTTCACTGCAGCGTTTACAGTTTATATTGTTTAAACATCTGATTTAAAAAATGATGAAACCTCAATAAAATGAATATCTTCGACTTTTTGTGATTGATGTGATTGATTATGAAAAATCATGAAATATGACTAAGAGTAGAACTTCTTTTTTAACATATTTGTTCCTTTTTTAAACAATTTCCTGTTCTCAAAATCATGATATAATGTAATTGTATTTTCAAATAATTTTCAATTGTTCCAACAATCATCATTTATCTGAAACATTTCGTTCTGTATTCGAATTGTAAAAAGTTTTTATCTGTCGGGATAAATTATAAAAATTTGTTGAATACTGAGAGTAGAACTTGTTGCTTAACATATTTGTTCATTTGTAAACAATTTTTTCTTCCTAAAATCATGAAAATATATAATTATATTATATATTATTATATTATTATATATACGAGTTTTCCATTATTAAAACTCATTTTAGCTTTTGATTCAGTCCATTAATAATTTTTATTGGCCGTGCAAATTTTAAGATGCAACCGGTGAATCGAGAAGCCTCTTTAAGCTAGAGATCAACCTAAAATCTCTATCCACAGACGAGATATATATATTTTAAAATAAATCGTCGCAGTTGGCAAATTCCACTTATTCAGTCGACATTTATGACAGTACTCACCTCCCGATATCCCATACGCTCTCTACGCCACTAAGCATATCTATATACCGGTTTCGGATTCAGCGACCCCGAAAACATATAGATATGCAGCATAGACAGCATTTGTACCAGTGTGGAAATTTTGTCTTGGGCTTGACTGGGGCCAAGCCTAGAAAAACTGGGCCCTGACGTTGTGATCAAGCCTAGGTCAGGGCCAACCTTGATAGCCACTTTAGATCGCCGAGCCTGGGCCTGGCTTCACTCTTGCTCATTATCAATTCAGCGTCATTTTATTTTTAGGAAGGTTTGTTTTTGCTCTATAAAAAATGTATCTCACCTAAAACAATCTATTTCATGCGTAGCGCACATCTTATTACTCTTGCTTTAGTATAAACTTCACAAAATTTTAAGAAAGTTTTCATCAAGAACTTTAAGTTGAAAAAAAATGATCATCGAGTGTCAAGCACAAAAGCATTTGACGTGGAAATTCGAAAAGGAAAACTTCATTAGCACTATCCACTGTGTTTTTTTCGTACACGTCCCTCTCCTTGCATGTTGAAACTATCGACGAACAGTTTAAACTAATAAAGAAAATTTATTTTAATTAAAAACACTAAAAACATGACACTGATTGACTATCGCTTGTCGCTCCATTAGTCTCGACGTTCGGGCTACTTCAGAAGTATACAGTTCGCGTCGTGTTAACAAATGGATTGGTTACGCTATAAAGTGAAAGTTAAAATAATTATGTTATTATATACCTTAAAAATAAATAATGGATTTTAAATTTAAAGAATACCTATTTTATCACAAATATGAATTAAAATAATGCTTGAAATTAGTATGCATTTTAAATTATTATTTGTTGTAAACAATTGGTTTGCATATAATTTATTTTAAATAAGTGCGTCAACGGTAAACAATCCTGTTGTTGACGCTACAGATGAGTGGTGCTACAGATCTGTACTACTCTCTTGCTGGACTCGAGCTCTAGCCACTAGGAAATACAAGTTAGAACCAGACTGGGGGCCCCCGGCCTAGCCCAAGCGTGAAGACTGGAAGTAACTTGGCGATTTTCCACAGATGGTGAGGTTACACACATACTGATCGATAGAAATTACTCTGATGATAATACAGTGTGCCTATGAAATTACTTGTATCACCTAGCTTGAGATAGCGTATATTTATGAAAAAATATTTTCTATCGATCTCTCTAATAGCTTAATTGGGTAAGCACTCGACCGGCAATCCGAAGTTATGTGTTTCGATTCCTATTGAAGCAATTGCTAGAGGATCTTTTTCAGAAAAATATAAATCAAAATTTTTTTCAATTTATTTTTCACCTTGTCAAAAAATAACGTTAATTATTTTCTATTATTTGAAGAGTTAACTTGACTGATAGTTTTGATCTCTATTTCCACAAATTGTGGAGTGACATGTATAATGATCGATAGTAACTACTCCGATGATAATACAGTGTGCCTATGAATTTACTTTTATCACCTAGCTTAAGATAGCGTATAATTCTGAAAAAAAGTTTTTCTATCGATCACTCTAATAGCTTCATCGGAAAAGCACTCAAACGGCAATGGAAAGTTCTGTGGTTCGATTTCCAGTGGAGCGTTTGCCAGAGGACCATTTTTCAGAAAAATATAATTTAAAAATTTTTTAAATTTATTTTCCATCTTGTCAAAAACTGACTTTGAAAATTTTCTGTTATTTGAAGAGATAACTTGATTGATAGTTTTGATTTCTATTTCCACAGATGGTGGAGTGACATCTGTACTGATCGATGGTAACTTCTCTGATGAGAATACAGTGTGCCTATGAAATTACTTGTATCACCTAGCTTGAGATAGCGTATATTTTTGAAAAAAGATTTTCTATCGGTCTCTCTAATAGCTTAAATGGATAAGCACTTGACCCGCACAGTGCGGCGAATTAGAAAAATGGGGTTTAAAATGATCCATAGCCTATCATCTGATTCCATCTTTTTTTACAAATTAAAGCTAATTAAATTCTGAAGAGGTCTGTGGAGGGCGATTTTCCTAAAAAGACTCTGTTTGTTTGTTATTCAAGTTGTTCAAGTTATTCAAGTTATTCAAGTTGTTATTTGCTGCTCATTTCCAGAATTCTATGCGATACGCAATGTGAAAGATACATTCTATGAAGTGTATTCAAGGATGTAGTGTGGAGAGACCAAAAGAGAAGTATTTGATCTTCACAGAGAAGAGGTTTATTTTTTACAAATTTTTCATCATAGAGGGCTTTGCGGAGCATATATAACATGACGATGATGATGGTATTTCAGTAAGCGCTTGGCAAATCTATCCCTCAACCATGGCCATTATCATTTTATGCGTGACTTTACAACGATTCCGACTTCGACCAAAATCAATTGTTGTTGGTTTGAGTTCATCGATTTCTCCTTGAATCTGCTTTATCTCAGAGAAGGTAGTCGCTTTCATTACCTTTACGTAGCGCAATCGCATGATTCTACAAAGTCTTGATGACCCAGGATGTGCATTTTTCCAAATCGCTAAAGATCTACCAGTTTCCGTGTCTATCATCTCCAATGCTATCGGTGCCATAAAAACAATTAAGATGCTTGCATCAGATTTACTAGGATCAATGAAAGACTGGTTGTATGGGTTATGTTCAGATATCCCATCACGTCCATACTTTGAAGTTAAAGTAATTGAAATATTAGGTCTGTTAACTAAATTTGGAGGCATGATTCTACGTATTTCCAGCAAGCGAGATACTGTTTGATCCAGCAAGGCTTGCGTGTTAATACTCACACCCTCTTATGTTATGATAATATGAGATTCTGGGGGGG
>NC_046660.1:127420585-127441888 GCF_010883055.1 Belonocnema kinseyi | reverse complement strand
CCTTTTTATGGCATCTGCTAGGCTCCTGTAAGGTGGGTGGATGTCAGCATTTTTAGCTTTTGCTTGCATACGAATAACTTCATACTGGTTTTCACTCAATTTTGCGTCCTCTATCAGTGCTTATGCAGCATCATCAGTGTAGCGTGTAATTACTCCTACTTCTAAATATGCTAGTCATTAGCGATTTTAGTTTTACCAGAAGATCGCAAAATACTCAAGAATGCACACTGTATTTCAGAGTCAGAATAACATTCTAAAATTTTAAACAGTTTTCGCCTCTCAGTTGATTTTGAGTTATTCTTCCAATCATCTGAAGGTCTTCTTCCGGGACAAACTCCAACGAATTGAACAGAGAAATCTGAAAGCAGCCATTCCGCATTCCCGACCCTAAATGTTGTTTGTTATGAAAAGCTTTTCTGCACTTATGTTTAAATGTGGACATGAAATAAGATAATTGATCTTAGATTGCTTTCAGACATTCGTCTTTGATATCGTACCACAAAAAGAACACGGAAACAAAGTTTTCACAAATCTGCACTTTATGAGAAATAATCCTGACTATTTGGACTCAAAAGTCGTAAATAACACAGGCCCACAAAATAAAAAGTTGTCTGTAAGAGATAAGTGACTAGGGTACCCTTATGGATTTTCAGCCGCTGAATCCGAACATGGTCTCGGAATTTGTCCTACACGTCTCAGTTTTCCCCTAGATTCAAAAAGTAGGGTAAAGCCTAGATATATTCTCGTCACACAGGCCATACAAAAAATTTGTCTGCGCAAGACAAGTGATTAGCTTACCATTATGGATTTTTAGCTACTCAATCCAAATCTGGCCTAAGAATTTGTCCTACACGTCTAATTTTTCCCTAAATGCAGAAAATAGGGTAAAACTGGTGCTATTCACGACATAAGTTTGATAATACCAGTATACAGAAGAATACACGTACTGGTGTCATATTCTTATGTGTTGTGACTCTTATAGATCAAATTCGAACACAAAAAATTCTCCAGTGTGCTTTCCCTTTCCCTTGGTTAGGATAATTCTACAGAAATTAAAGTTCTTCCGCATGTCATACAGAAAATTTTCCGGCACGAAACAAGTGACTACTCAACCCTTATGGATGTTGAGCCGCTGAATCCAAATCTGGCCTCAGAACTTCTAGTACACGTATAGGTTTTTCCCTAGATTCAGGAAATAGTAAAAAACCTAGAGACATTCTGAACGTTATTTGGATAATACCAGTATTCGCGAAAATAGAGAGATGGATGTTATATTTTGAAGTGCCGCGACTTACGGAGAGTTAATTTGTACTCACAAATTTTCTAGTGTGCCTTACGTTTCCCCTAGCTTGGGTGATCCTAGGGAAATTAAAGGTCTTTCTCATATTATATAGATTAGCATGGGAAAAAATAATAAAAATGCCATATCTTTTGCAGATTTCCATGCTTAATCTAAATATAAACCCCACATTTTTCGGGTTTGTTTCATTTTCTCTCAAGATGCAAAATGTAGGGAAAAGCTTAGGAAATTTCTGGTCACACAGGCCCACAAAAAAAGTTGTCTGCACGGGGAAAGTGACTAATTTCGCGCGCAAAACTATAAAGGATATTAGTTTTTTTTCCGTGTGAATCTATATAATCTGAAAAAGCCCTTTAATTTTCCTAGAATTACCCAAGCTAGGACTCAAAATTCATAAGGGTAGTCTAGTCAATTGTCTCGTAAAGGAAAATTGTCTGTATGTCCTATGTGACCAGAAATACCTAAACTTTTTTTTTAGCATCTAGGGAAAAATTGAGACGCGTAGGAGAAATTCTTACTCCAGATTTGGATTCAGCGGCTCAGAATCCATAAGCATAGCCTAGTCACTTGTCTCGTGCGGACAAATTTTTTTTTGTGGGCATGTCTGATGAAAGCCGGGAAAACACAAATATCCAATGGATACGTGCGTGAACTTTTTAATTTCCTTCCAATAAAACGGCGTAGAAATTTAACGTATTTCACGCACGTATCCATTGGATTTTTGTGTTTTCCCGACTTTCATTATTTACGACTCTTGAGTCGTCGGAGTTTCATTTTTTTATGATATGATCCACATTTTATCAAGAAAGAGATTTTTCCTATTTGAAAGCGTCTATTAAATGCATTTTTTGAGCAGAATTGTTAATAAAAATAAAAAATATTGCCAAACGTAATTTTCCTCCATCAGTATATTAATTTAGGGACAGAATGAACAATTTTGCAAATAAAAGGATTTTTTTTATCAAAGATTGAATATTTAATGCATTTATTTATAAGTATTGCTTATAATAATGGTATATATTTTGATCGTCCATTTTTGTCATGGAATTTTCATTTTTGAAGGCAAACCTAATGATTGCAAAGAAAAAATGCATTTTATGTATAGAGAAGCGCTTATTAATTAAATTTGTTCATGAAACCTGTTTATAACAATAAAAAAAAATTATACATTAGCGTTCGATTTCAACAAAGCATTAATTTCACTCGATTTCGCGGGGAAAGACGTGATGAAGAAAACTTCCAGGCTTTAATGTACAGCAATAATCGATTTTATTCATAAATTTAATTATAACAATTGAACAGATTGCACGAACTTCAGCTTAGTTATTAGGATTTATTTATCGATTGTGAATCTATCAGTTTTTCATCTTTTGAAGGTAAAATAAATGACTGCTACAGAACAGGCAGCTCAAATATGAAAAACCATGGTTTTTTGGCATTTCGCAACTTGAATAACAAATAAGCAGAGCCTTTTTAGCAAAATGGCCCTCGGTGGAGCTCTTAAGAATTTAATTAGTGTGGAAATCCGATGTTTGGTGATTCGATTACTAGTGAAGCAGTTGCTAGAGAAACTTTTTTCAGAAAAATATAAAATTAAAATTAAAAATTGTTTTTTTTCTTCTATTTTGTCAAAAAATAACGTTAATCATTTCCTGCTATTTGAAGAGTTAACTTAATCGAAAGTTTTGATTTCTATTGCCACTATCGGGATCTACTATCGGCGAGAACATTCGAGTCCTCTGGCTGTGACATTGAATAAGTATATGAAGAAAAAATGGTAGGTTAATGAAAGAGGTATCATTTAAAGGTGCAAATGTTTTACGTTAATGAGCCGAAAAGTAATATTTCAAAAAATTATTTGTAGCTTACAGATCTGAAAATACGATGAAAAGTGAGGAAATTTGATAGCTTTTATAAACTGTGAAATATGAAGCATAGTTTTTTATAGAAAAAATAATAGGAAAAATCTCAAAAAATTCATGGTGGCACATTAAACATTTATGACCAGGTTGCCGACGAAAAATTTGCAAAATATAAATAATTGTTTGTTTTTTGTGAATAAATATGTGAGCGCACTATCTTCAGTTCTAATTAAGAGAATGAAGTGATTTAAATTGGAGGTAGTTAGTTGAACTATCTGTAATAATTGACGATTTCAAGGAAGTATGTGCTTTCTGTTGTCTTCGTGCAAATTGCGATATTTAAAGTCAGTTTTTTATATAGGAAAGTAAGTGCGAGAGCCCAGCGTGGTACCGTTTTTTCAGGGGATCGGCCACGGGTTTCGTCAACACAGGGAAAGGGCTTAAAGGCCAGAGTGAGGCTCGGAGGCACAAGTTGGGTAGGTCGATCCGAGGAAAACCGAGGACGATCCCCTGAAAAAAACGGCACCATGCTGGGCTTTTGCGCTTGCTTTCCTATATAAAAAAGCTGACTTGAAATATCGCAATTTGTACGAAGACAACAAGAAGCACATACTTCCTTGAAATCGTCAATTATTACAGATAGTTCAACTAACTACCTCCAATTTAAATCACTTCATTATCTTAATTAGAACTGAAGATAGTGCGCTCACATATTTATTCACAAAAAACAAACAATTATTTATATTTTGCAAATTTTTCGTCGGCAACCTGGTCATAAATGTTTAATGTGCCACCATGAATTTTTTGAGATTTTTCCTATTACTTTTTCTATAAAAAACTATTCTTCAAAGTTCACTGTTTTTAAAAGCTATCAAATTTCCTTACTTTTCATCAGATTTTGAGATCTGTAAGCTACAAATAATTTTTTGGAATATTACTTTTTGGCTCATTAACGTACAACATTTGCAACTTTAAATGATACCTCTTTCATTAACCTACCATTTTCTCTTCACATAATTATTCAACGTCAAGGCCAGAGGACACGAATTTTCTCGCCGATAGTAGTGATACCCACGTATCATGATTCTTAAACCTCCAGAAGGAATTAGAGGATATGCATAAAATACGTCACATGTAGTCACAGTCCATTACTTTATTGTATTAAAAGACATGCATTGCCCGCACAGTCGAAAACGCGTCAGACTCCGGATACTAGATTATAGATGAGAAACTCGCTACTAATTTATGATGCATATACTTTCCCTACAATAGCCCCCCCTAAATTTGAACGAAGATTGACAAAGGTTGAAGATGTTCGTATGAATGATATAAAATGTGATGTACAACACATTTGTGACGGAAAAAAATGCTATAACATTGTCCTAAGGATGCAAAGTCATTATGTTTATGGTCCTACTTTGCCTGAGTCGATTTCTATACATATTTACAATATAAATAGTCTAACGTAGATCATAATAACAAATATAAATATACATTTTTGGTTGATGTACATTACGGGATCTTTTGGTAATAAGCGAGTTAATACTTGACGTGTTGCGTTTAGTGATTTTACTTTAGAATTTGATTATTTATACTTAAGACAATAATTATGCTTAACGGTACCCATGGTGATGATTTATACAATTTTGGCGCGTCTTAAAACTAAATTCGAAGTTTTCTCCCCGATATTCGGCGATAAGTCTGTTAAAAATGTTCTAGGCCTAGATGCTTTATTTTACATTGTTGGATAATAAAAAGAAGTGTAAAGTTACATTATGGATGTTATATTTTTGAGCACAAATTAAAGAGTTGACATAAAACTTTCTGATAAACCTATTTGTTCGCAATTATAAATTGCACCCCCTATTTTAGGTCTTCAGAGGTACGGAGTAATGAGCTCAATCACGAAATGAGAGTTGCATCACTTGCAGGCGTAGGAATGCGCTCGACGTCGTCGCGAGCGAAATGTGCTGGTTTTATATTGTCAACCGACACTTCGCGAGGAGTGCCATTTACGTTGATCTCATAAACGCGATCTGACGTGCGGTTTAAACTGTTGTACGGGCCGGTTTACGGCCGCTCAAGAGACTTTTTGGCATGATTGCGGAGAAAAACATGCGAACACGTAGAAAGGTCTTTATAAAAAAAAGGTTTCTTTCGATATTTTTGGGCCACAGGAACAGGTTTCAATTAACGAATGTTTTCCCGGAATTCCTCTAAGAAAAATTAATAAGTAGGTGTGAATTCCTCGTGGAGCAGGAATTTTCTAGGAATTCTGAGAGTCGTACGGCAAACATACTCCGCGGGAGAAGCGCCAACATCCAAAACGCTGGTACGCAATTCTAGTAGAACGATGGAGAGTGATCGTGACCATTCACGATCTGCATTGCACATTATCGCAGCCTTAGGAAAACGATGCCATCGCTCGATAATACCGTTCGATGTGGGGTGATAAGGGGTTGTCCTGATTCGATTGCACACAATTAGCTGTAAAAGTGCTGCGAAAAGTTGAGACTCGAATTGGCTACCCTGATCTGAAGTCAATGTTTCTGGTGCGCCATACCTGGACACCCATTGATCAACAAATGCTTGGCAAACTGTGAGAACTTCGATGTTCTGCAAGAGGAACTGCTTCCGGCCATCGAGAAAATCGGTCTATCATGGTCAGGCAATACTTAAAACCATTGCTTGGAGGCAAGGGTCCGATTAGATCTATATGAACGTATTGGAAACGCGCGTCTGGGGCTACGATTTTGGACGGAATTGATTGATTTTAACGCGAAACTTTTGATTGCTCGCAATTCAGGCAATTTTGCACCACAGATGAATGTTGAGATGCATTGCTGGCGAGATACAACGTTGTCGCATGAGTCTGTCGATGGCTTTAGCTCCTGGATGAGCAGGTTTGTGAAATGTATCGAAAATTCGTTTCCCAAAAGATAATGGCGCGTATGGCTGAAAAGAAGAACTTGTGAGATCGCAAATGACCAAAGCTCGGTCTACCTGCCCTTGAAGAGTTTTCAAATTTGATGAGCATATTGTGTCGGCGAGCAGTTGATTGAGTTCATCGTCGGTGGCGTGAGCTTGAACAAGTTCGTTTAAACTAAAATCCGTAGGCATTGATATTGATTCTATTCTAGACAAGGAGTCGGCTAAAACGTTCTCAGTGCCTGGAAGATGTTCGATAAACGTGGTGAACTGAGAAATTAAGGCTATTTGCCATTGTTGACGTCGTGAAATTTTTTCAGCTTTCTGTGTAAAGCTGAGCAGAATTATATTTGCGCGAGAAGATTCTTAGAGGCGGCTACTGGTTTTTAATATATTGCTCAAGAGAAGCACCTATGCCAAAATTAGAGGTTCAGTAGCGATACGCATTTCTGCGTCATGCGAGGGATGTACTAAAAGTATTACGCCTGCCAGGTCATTTTCCAATTTATTAAAAGTGGCTTCCGTTTCCGTAATCCAAGGAGTCTCGCATTTGTCGCCCTGGCGGGAGTCGCATAAGTAACCGTGAGGATGAGATTGCCCTTTAGCGGTGTGAGGCAATCAGCGACAGTAGAAATTGATCATGCCGAGAATACAGTGAATTTTCGAGATAGTTTTCGGTTCAGGAAAGTCGAGGATGGAAGTCAGTTCGAGCGCGCCGAACTGACATTTATCAACATTGATACGCAGGTAAATTTTCGAGAAAATATTCTTTTCTTTATGATTGACTGTAAAATCGTGAATGTGTGGAACTGGATACCTATCGGGACCAGTGGTGTTATTTAAGCGCCGGAAGTCGCCGCAGACACGCCACACTCCAGACTTCTTTTTAACCATGTGTATGGGCGTTGACCCAGGGCTGCTTGACGGTCTGTAGATCCCGTCAGCAACCATCGGCTTGGAGATGACTTTAGCAGCAGATAATTTATTTGAAGCGAGACGTCCGGCTCGTTCGGAAACGGGCGGGTCGTTTGTTATTATACAGGGTGTCTAAAAAGTCCCGGGACGGTTGGATATTTCCTCAGGTAAAATATTTTTCAAAAAAGTGAAGGTCATTCCTAAAGTAAATTTCAACGAGGAATTCAATGGTGACCTTTATTTTGACCTCGAAGTTGACCTTCATTGCTTTTTAAAGGTCAACTTGTTTTTTTTTTAATGTAAACCCCCTTTTTTACATCTGCAATCGATAGAGCGGAAAATTCTACGTTCAGGTACGTACCCAAGTCATAGGTCAATTGTAACGTTAAAGGTCAGTTAGAGGTTATTTGAAATTAAAAAAGTTTTCCAAAAGGTCAGAGAAATTCCTGAAGTAAATTTCAACGATAAATTCATTTGTGAGCTCTTTATTGATCTTTATGATGATCTTCAAGGGTTTTCAAGGTTTTTTCCAATCAGTTGACTTTTACGTTTAGCATTACCCAGGAACAACGACGTGGACGTAGTAAATTCTGTTCCCTTTGGGGTGCTTGATTAGCGTGACTTCCCTTGTCTCTCACGTTTCGGGGTGCTTGATTAGCGTGAGTCCACTTGCCTCTCACGCTTCAGTGAAAATGTTCGAACTGAAAACCTTGAGCTTCTTGACAAAAAGCTATGCGATTGTAAAAATGAGTTACAACCTTACGAATCATCTCCATATCAATTAAAGTAGCCGGTTACAGAATCCGATTCTGCAATTCGTCTAAGCTTTGCGGTTGCGTTTGGTATACTTTGCTGTTTAAGTAACCCCAAAGAAAATAGTCAAGAGGCGTCAGATCAGGATATCTAGCAGGCCACTCGATTTCAACCCTTCTTCCAATCCACCTTTGAGGGAACTGAGTATCCAAATATGCTCGAACCTTTCTACCGTAATGAGCCGCTGCTCCGTTCTGCTGGAACCAAATATTTTGAAAATTATTGCATGTAATCTCCCTTATTCTTGGTACAATTTGGTTTCTGAGAAGCTCTTCATATTCAAGGGCATTGAGATTACTGCTGAGACCAGTGCAGTGGTGAAATATCTTAAATAAGTTTCATGAAGCACTGGCACTAGCTGATAATGAGCAATCAGGTCTGCACCGATCATTGGGTGCGGAACTACTGGTACTAAAAAATCCCAAGAGATATTACGATTGAGAGCTAGATTGACTTTAAGACGTTTGAGGCTGTAAGTCAGCACTTTCGAATCGTTAGCTGCAAGAAGTATTAAATGGTTCGGTTTAAGCTTTCGTGTTTTTAAATTGGCTGGTAAAAGAGAAACGACCGATCCCTTGTCCACTAAAAATAAATAAAGGGTGTTTTTATCGAAAATATGGAGATGTTTTTAGGTGGAAAGCCACTGAACTTTTCCTCCGATCACAGGGGCCTATCTAGTTTTTGAGGCTAGTTTATTATCCCAGTAGCAAGGTTTATTACACTTTCTTGCTTTTGCCCCGAAATTAGCGTGGTAAAAACACCGCTCTCCCTCGCTATTAGGGCGAGGTCTGGATAAAAATCGCGTTCTATAATTATATTGATTTTTATTGTTATTGTAGCAGTGATTTGGCATGCAAGATCGTGGGTTATTTCTTTGATCGCTCTTAAAATTGTGAAGATCGTAAACGCGAGATCTGTTGAAATTAATTTGTTGTGTTAAATCTTCAGATTGAGAAAGTGCAAGAATTGCTCGCGTTTGCGGTGGCAACTGCTCCAGAACTATGCTTTTTATAACAGCATCAGTACAATTATTATCGTTTAAATTCCTAAGTCGCGGCAGTAACGAAGATGGTTTGCCCTCGGATAGGACCTGCCCTTTTAAAAGTTGCCTAAGTCGAGCCTCGGGGGAGATCGAATAAGTGTCCAGAATTCTTTGTTTTATTACCGTGTAATACCGTTTCGGTTTCACCCGGGCTGTTACGATATCGGATATTGCTGTAATTACATCAGGTATATGAATATACTCGAAGCTCCCGGAGCTGTTCTAACCGAGCTGAGATTTATACCATCTCATTTGCAGTTGGTGTATTATTCTCAATGAGGGTAGATGCCACGGAAAGAGTGAAAAACGATATCAGAAATAAAATATAGTATATATCATGAACCGGTTGGTTGCAAACTTAAAATGTTACCCTTATAAATTAGATTGGCGAATGATGAGTGGAGAAGTCTCGTGAGCAGTCTCAGCCAGTGCTTAAAGATTGTGGTTTCTGGTCTGAGTTTTTGACATCGTTGTCGTTAGAAACGAAGCCGAGGGCACTCCAGGAAGCTAGGAAAAGGGTTTGCAGTAGTGAAAAGTCCAACAAAGATGTTTTTCCATATATTATCCATGAAAAAGTGAAATTTAATTTCCAAGGATTAAACAAAATATTTGATTTGAAATTAAAGAGTACTTTGCATTTTTGTTAGCAACAAAATTGAAAACTCCAAAATGTTAAGCGATTGTTGCTTAATTTTTGTTACAAACGAAAGAAGTGTGCTTAAAAAAACCTATCTTCTCTAAAAAGATAAGCGAGTTAGAGCACGCTAGAAAGGTGATAACGCCCCAAAGTTTATATACAGCGCCAAACAATCAAGCCAAAGTCGAAGAGCAAACCACGAATTATAAGTTTTATGATGTGATGTACAGTGTGTTGTTAAAAACTTTTCTTGGGTATACCAAAAATGCGATGCCAAAAGAAGCACAAACTTAGTTTCTTTTTAAAATATTTAATGACGATGAAATTTAAAATGGCCGAATTAGGCTTACAAGATAATTGTTCAGTGCAAAAGTGTCGTACGGTGTCGATGACGCTGGTTAAATTTGAAATGTTAAAATGGCCTTTCAGCGGTGGTCTAATAAAAGTTTAAAAATGGATTCTGGAGGAAATGCGGCTAAGTATAAAAACTTGTTTTCTGCATTGTTTTCTTTTTAATTGTAATGCGCAGGTTAGAAGAAAAATGTATAAGTATTATTTTTGAAATTTTTCGCCTCGCGTACAGTTAGTGAAGCCTTACATTTTTGGACGTCGAATTTGTAGATCTTGAAGAAAAAGCCTCCCATGATCCAAGGCGATGTCGGTGGATTGAACTTCCAAAAATCGAACCTGTTTTAAAATGGAGCTGGCGTCCTTGTCGGAATTTTCAACTTGTCTCCAGATGTGATGTGGGCGGCGTGGCAAAATTGAATTATTAATCAACGAAATCTACAGAATTCCAGAGTGCGACTTGGTGACTAATTTTTGCAAGACTTTGCAACAGGAAAGATCTTGTGAGCTCGTACCGGAGCCGACTGAGGTGGTTTTCGCCTTAGTCAAAAATGGTCTCGTCCAATTCCATATTTCTCGAAGGTGTTCCTTTGTCGGGGTCGCCAGTTGTGCGGATCTTGTGATACCCACGTATCATGATTCTTAAACCTCCAGATGGAATTAGAGGATATGAATAAAACACTTCACATGTAGGCACAGTTAATTACTTTATTGTAGTAAAGACATGTGCATTGCGCACACAGTCGAAAACATGTCGGACTCTGGATGCGGCCTGCCACCAAGCGGACGAGGCAAAATGGCCTCGCTAATAGTATAGAGAATGGGAAATTCGCTACTGATTTATGATGCATATAGATTCCCTACACCACAGATGGTGGGGTGACATATATACTGATCGATAGTAACTACTCTGATGTTAATACAGTGTGCCTAAAAAATACTTTTAACGCCTAGCTTGAGATAGCGTATATATCTAAAAAAAAATTTCTATCGATCTCTCTAATAGCCTAATTGGGAAACCACCCGACCGGCAATCGTGCTAATAGTACATATTATGTCTTGTATGTAGTGATTTTTTATATATCACTTTCTTATAGATATTCCATCGTTTGATTATACGTGACTCAAAATTATTATGAATTTTTATTTTAATCAGAAAAACAATGTACATAGGTTTCGATTTATACGCCTATTGATTAGTTGCAATAAGGTCACCAATGTGGAACTATTGGGGAAAAATTTGTATTTCAATTCAATATTAACAAGAAATGTTGTGCTTTGCAGACTGAAAAATGAAAAAAGTAAGGATTTTTGGGTACAAGAACAGTCAAGTTTAGAGCATTATTTCTTATACAAGGAGCAGTGGCAAAATTAAAAAAAAGTGCATGGAAATGAGGAGGACTGTTGTGAACCAATTGCATTTGAGAAAATTCATGAATAAAAAAAATTGTTGGTTAAAAGTACAAAAATGTAGAACTATATTATCTTAAGTTTTAAAGATATTAAACCGATTCAAACTACAAACTTTCACGGATAGGCTCTGTAATTATTTTCAATTAGCCTGAATCCTTGGGTGGCACCTGCCCACAATTCGAAGAAAGGTACCAGCGATCGGCAAAAAAAGCCCCACCCCTCGTGCTTTCTGTCCCTTGTTATTCAACGAAAAAAATGTCTACAAATATTACGATGTTCACAAAAAATAAGACAATCAAATCCTTTCGGGGCATTGAAAATAATTACAAAACCTATCCGTTACAGTTTGCAGTTTGAATCGCTTTAATATCTTATTAGAACTGCGGATAATATAGTTGTAAATTTTTGTACTTTTAAGTAACAATTTTTATAATTTCTCAAATTTGACAAGACTTCACTGTTCTTAAATGTATCCGAAAATCCTTACTTTCTTACTTTTTTCACTCTGCAAAGCACAAGATTTTTGTGTACATAAAAACGTCTTCAAGCTTATTTACGTAGAACACTTTTAGCTTTCATAAGACTATTTTTTCATTTCGCTAGCATTTATTTGGCTGAACTGTTAAGCTTCAAAGTCAGATGCCTATCATTTTCTCGGCGATAGTAGTTCGCTAGTCTAAGAGGCACTCTGCAGGGATTTTGCCCATATAAAGACAGGCCCACCGAATGGGCATTTCCAAGAAATATTTGTAATTACAAATGCTGTAATTCATATATTATTATTAAAGATCTTTTACTTCTGATACACGAATAACTCAAATATCAAAATATATCAATAAAAAAAATGCTTTATTCACTAATAGAGTTTGGTGAATTTTAGTGATCTCACAACTTTCTATTGTTAAGTTTTTATGGCTCTTGACACATACACACTCACACACATACACACATACTTATTTATACTATAATTTAGCATTGAATGCTAGTAAGAATTTATTATCGGACGGCGTATTTTTACCCTCGTTTCTTGCGAGGGTTTGTTTTGAGAGATACCACCCTTTTTAATGTTTTAATTATGTACCATAATGTCAATTATTTTCTTGTTGAAGTATACAATTTTGCTTAGCATGAAAATAACACCACTGAATTCAAATTCAGACGAATTTTCAATAAAGAATATACATTTGAATAAAACTGTATACATTTTCGTGAAAAATTCATAAACTTTGATAAATTTTTTAATAAATAATTTGAATCGAATACAATTGTTCTTCGTGTAAATATTTCGTTCTTTCCCTTGGAGACTACTTTAAAACTTTTACACAATGACAGGAAATGTAATTTTTGATGAACATGATTAATTTTTAACAACGAAACTCAGAAATTTGACAGTGAACTTTGACAATGTCTCAGTAACCAAATTTTTCAAACTTTCTTGTAAGGTTGAATTTTTAAGTGTTTCAGATCATTTTGCAACATGCAAGATTAACAAAAAATGTAATATTTTCCGAACATTTACAAAAATAATTTATGTATTATCTTCTTTTAAGGGATTTAGGAAGATATTTAAAGATCTATATGAAAAACTCTGTTTTATTTGCCAAAAAAATAAAAAATATAATAACTTTCGATTACTGCGATACTAGTGTAGAGAAAATTGCTCGAATATTGCATACCAACTACTTTTCTATGGATTGCCGGGACTCTATAAACAAAAATTAAACGAATAATAGATAAATCGTAAGTCTATTGAATAACCTTTCGAATGGTACGTTTAATTTTTACACATCAACAGCGGTTCTTTTTTAAATAAAGATTTTCCTAAAAACGAGGTTTACGAAAATCGAAAAGGGTGGGTTCGCATATGACACACTTAGAAAAAAGACAAAATACACGAAAAATAAGCAACCATCGGTACGAAAATATTTATGAATATAATTTTAATGAATACAATGAGCAGCGAACTTATTGACAATAGTCGCATATCCAAAGGGCAGATAATGCTTCAGTGCACCCACTCAGGGACCATTAGTTGCAGGGAGTACACTCTACCCAAGATTTCTGCTCTGGCAAAATGTAGGATTCATCGCAGAAAATACATTGAGTACATGAATATATGGGCAGCGGTATAAGATTCCAATCCCTTTTAGAGCCGATCGGAGCTGGCAGAAATAAGCTCCAATAAATGAAAAACACGATTTTCGTTTGAAGGATTAGAACGCGCTCCAAAAGCATGAAATTTGAAAAATCTAGTAGGATTGTACACAAGAATACATCTTTTCATCGCAAAATGTTCGCTTTGTTCAAATATTATCAAATACAAAAATATAAAATGATTATCAAAAATTCAAGATATTATTTTTCACCGGAATCTTCTGTATGGAAATTAATCCTGGCATCGTAAAATGACCGATTATATGTTTTGAAAAGCTTTTTACCTCATTATTATTTGAAAAACAGTAAATAAAAGTGTCAAAATTTGCTAAATTAAAAAGGATTAAAATTTTTCTATTTCTTGGTTGCTTTGTGGTATTCAGAAAAATATTATCGGCGCTAAGTACAGAAAGATAGCCAATTTAAGGGTATTTTAAACTTAGAAAAATATTGATTTTACCAGGTTTAGGTCCTCTCGGCTTTCTTTCGAGAATCATAAATATTTTGTCTTAAAAATTTGAAAAATGATAGCGAACATGCTAACGGACGTTAAGAATTTTAATTTTGCTAAATTTGATTAATTTGCATGGCGCTAAGAAACTAGTATCGATTTTATCTGTGTTAGATTATCCCGGGTTTTTTTCTAGACTAATAAATATTTTGTCTTCAAAATCGAAGGAATCGTAGCGAACATGCTAACAGACGTCCCTGTACACTTTTTTGTGAGTTAGTTCCAAAAATTTTTGATGTTGCTAAAAACATGTGTGTATATTTCGAAGATAGGTGTCTTACAATTCTCCCAAACGTTACTTTCAAACTAAACAATATTTTTGGCCCAAAACTTTTGACTTATAAATAAAGATAGTAACCTATGTGCCGGCACTAACCTAGTTTATAGGCAATCAGCCAAATTTATTTCATAAATAATTTTCAGATTATCGGAATGGCAGAGCTGAAGTTTTTAAAATTTTTCATTTTTGTGGAAAAAAGCCGGGGGAACTTTATATGATTGACCACATGACGAATTATCCAATGCCCTTAAGAGATAACTTCAACTGCTATCGAAATTCAAGACGGAAGGACAACAACGGGATCCAGAAGTATTAAATATTTCTCACGTGACCACTGGAGGATTAAAATATTTTATTACTTTTTAATGCAAGCTACCTTATCGGGTGACTAGTTTCAGTTTAAGTTTTTCTCTTGCCTTCCACTCTCCAACAACGAGAAGCGGAGAAGGTAGCAGTAGCGTGGATACCCTGACCGATCCGCAACTTGACCTCAGCGGAATACATGGACACAAACTTCTGCTTCTCGACTGGTGGTCTAATAGATGAACGGTAGGTAGCCAGCTCACACCGCAGCAGCCCGACAAATTGCACGCGATTGGTTTGCGCTGTGTGTGTGTGTGCACGAACGGCTCATGCGTGAGCCGTTTTCAGCATACTGCACACATATTTTCTTGTGCAAAAACTTTAAACATACAATGTTCTAGAGACGTGTTGCGGTCGTATTTGGAACAGGAAACGTTTTCAGAACAATATTTGGTCGGACTTAGGACTGTTGACTCACGCGGGCCCCTGCCGGAGGCCATCATTCCAGAGAGGGCTAAACGGGGCTTTTTATACACGGGTAATTCTTTGAAAATTCCTTTCCTTTTTGCTTAAGAATTAATTTATTCAAATGAAAATCGAATAAATTCATTTGCGATTTACGAACTTATTATTTTTATTTCCAAATTCATGTGCTCTGTTGAAATTTAATATTTTTGTTTTGAAATTTCCATTTAATAATTAAAATTGTATGTTATAATAGAATGGAAACTTAAATGACATATTTTAACTAATAATTAAAACTAATTCTTATCCAATATAAGTTATATTAAAAAAAAATACGTTTGATTTTCATTTAACTCCAAAATATACTTTTAACTGTAATTGAAATAGGTTTTTTGGAATGACGGGGTTATGGGGGGTGGGTCCCCTATATCCCTATATACCGAGGATTGTGAGCTATGCCCTACGTCGTGCAGTAGCTTTTCCAGAGAGAAGTTGATAGGGGACGCGCTGAGTGTGAGGGCGTCACCAGAGTCCGTGTTCTTAGTATTTTCTTCCGGTTGAACATCACGTGGGAGGTACTTGTCTAGTTCAGGATGCTCGGGTTCGTATTCTCCCACTTCAGGTATTGCTCGAGGGTCGTTCACCAAGGGAGGCCTTGCAAGTTCGGAGTTAGCTATGGCACCTCCCAATGAGTATGGGGGAACATTCCCAATCAGGTATACTGCTAGATCTTAGAAGGAGTCGATGCCTTCCTCAATTGGGCTATCGGTGACGGTTAAGTTTATGCTCTTGGTTCGAATTTTCGATTTGTAAAAATCCAAAACATCGGATTTATTGTTCGGGTGTTCAAAAACAGTTTTGGGGATGACACGGTCGAATTCGTTGACAGAAGGGTCATCGTTAGCGGAAGTCTCTAACCCGGAACCGAAGGAATTCCGAAATTTTGTTTAGGGAGACGGCGTTTGTTGGGCCCATTCTTCCTACCGTCTTTGAGCTCATCCCCGCAATAGAGAACTTTTAGGCATACAGAAGACCTAAAAATTAACATCATAGCAAGATGCGAGACAGGCATGGCTAGACTTTACTTCGGCACCCCAGAGTTCCCCTGAATGGTAACCAATAGTTCCCCGAGTTACATCAAGAAGTGTCGTGTATCGGTGCATACACATTTACTGACAATCGGCACCGTAAAGGTCACCCTTATGGCAACCAATAGGTCCCCGACGGGAAGTGCTGATTCCTGTATGAACGTAGACGTATTCACATCAAATCGGCACCCTAATGATCACCTTTACCTCAACCAATAGGTCCCTGGCGGGAAGTGACGATTATCATCTGGATACAGACGCACGCACCTTCAGTCGGCAGACACTGGGCCAGAAGCCACGAAAAGCTGGTCAAAAGTCTATTTTTCAACTTTATTATTGTAAGAAAATAAATTGATAGGTATATGAGCAATACCTAAACATGATAAAAGCAAAAAAGAGAAGTATATTAGAAATTTTTAAAAATATTTTTGAGATCCTGAAATTTACCAAACTGCAAAAATCGATTTCTATTAATTAATTACCCATTTCTGACTTCGGGTGATTCTGTGTTAAAAGTAATATCAAAATTTTTAACAAATTTGATTTAAATTTGCCGCACATTATATGGGTTTACTTCATATGAAGTTTGAAATAAAAACTTCATATACATTCATAATGTTATTTAACTAAGCGCAATGATTAAAAATGGGATTAAAACTTAAAATTTTATAATACATCAGGATTTTGCCAAACATTGCCAAAAAAAAGTAAGAACGTGCAAGCGTTCTGAAGACATCTGAGTAAAACTTCGCATTAAAATTAAAGCCGGGAAATGCAGGGAAAACGTGTAGAACGTTAATTTATTTTCAAAAACATATTGCACTGTATATGTGTATCATTGCACTCATACACTTTAGAAAGAATTATTTCAAGTTTTAAAATGAATGTCAGCTACTTTCTGTTTGTTTCTATTTGGAGAAACATATTATGAAGTAAAATAATATGATTTATTGTTATTTTTGTTAATTATAACACTTATTTACAACATTAAAATATTTTATATACTTGTTCCTCTGTTTATTTATTATAAATTTCTGTTTAAGGTAATTTTTTATCTGTCTGTTACCTGCTGACAGCTGCATCGCCGTAAAATTACTAGCGTCAGGTAGGTAATAGCTTCAAAGTTGCTGAATTTTTTAAAGTACACTACCCTTTTTTATGGTAAGGAAAGTTTTCTCATATTTACTACTTCGGCTGAAATAAGCCACAGTCACAATTAAGATATAAATATTAAGAAGAAAATGGGTGTTCTTATTGACTCTTTTCTAAAAATCTTTTTTGGACCCTACCCTCATTGTACACAGTGCAAAAAAATTGCTTAAAATTCTACATTTGCTTTTACAATCACCACATTCGCCAGTCTAGAGAACATTCTTTTCAAGGAAACACGGAAAAATCTTGGTCCCAAATTATTATTTTGCCCAATTTCACTTTAAATATTTAAAAATGGTAAAGTTTAAAACAAATTCCCATCTTTTTGATTTTTATCGCCAAAAGGGTCTTGGAAATTGGGTGAAATATTTTTAAGAATAAAATTATGCAGAAGTGCAAAATATTTCAAAAAAACTTTTGTTTCTAAAAACGCCGACCAGAAAAATCTTATTATAACCTAAGTGAAAGATGTAAGCGCAAAAAACTGAGGATTTAAGGATCATCAACACCGCTGATCAACTTGCTTTCTCTACATTTACGAAGATAAGGACAGAAGTTAATGAATCAGCTGCTACGATCGTCAAAAAAATGCTGAACTAACGAAAGAGCAGTATCTTCTGACAGCTGATTATGATGCTTATAATTAATTTGTTGAAAATAAGTATATTTTACACGTGAAATTCGGGTTTGATGATAGCGGAAGACATTCTCCGTACATACAGACATTTAGTGACCTGGAATCTAGTGATGCTTATCTTTTTGAGATATCCATAGTGCCTATTAGACTGATAGACAATACAACAAATGCAGTGATCTGGGAAAATCGACGACCTTCTTCTACTCGATTTTGTCGACCAGTTCGATTACAGTGAGTTCAAGAAACCAATCATGTTTTGAAAAATGAAGGTTGGCACATTTGTAACGACATCACATGTCTACAGCATATTTCGAACAACACGTCAGTGGAATTTACTTTAATGCTGACCGTGATTGATCGAAAGTTAAAAATAAAACAAAAATACTAATATTAAAAAAAATGCAATGTGAATTTATAATTTATTCAAATTTATTAAAACAAGTCAGTCACGCATGAAGTGACATTCCACGGAGATACTTTTGATATCAATATTTAAATAATTCTATATGCATAATTAAAATAAGATGTAAGAATCTAGGGATAATCGGGGTACTGCTATAAAGATTCCTACCATTATACGAGATGATGGAATTTCTTTATATATTATTATAAACTTGAACCAGAAAAAATTAGTCTTCATGTTTAGAAAAAGTCTTATTTATTGTTTGAAAATGGTGAGTGTGAAAAAGTTATAATGGTCAATAACAAGTTTTGTAAAAAATATCGTCAAAAGTAAGAATTTTAAGTAACATAAGTTGTAAGAAATGTACGAAATTTTAGTATTCTTAAATAAGAAAGTGTATTTTAATGAATGCCGCTAGTAAGATCTGCAATCGGGATTTGCGACAATTCTAGAAGACTATAATAAAAACGCTCGAAGGTTTCTGAGCTATTCGGTCTATAGCCGAGCTCGCGACGATGACACCATCTGACCGACTGTACTGGGCTCATGACTGGGGATTCCCCCTATCTCTTCTATCATGCTTCTGTTTGTATCACAAAAATGTTCGTAACTTGTGAGATTTAAATTAAAGTTTAAAAAATTTTAATTTGGAAATTTTTTATTTATACTCTCAATAATTGAAACATATAGAATAGAAGCTTTTAACACTTTTAAATTGAAAATTTTCAATTCAGTGTAATTAAACTGCAAAACTTAAACCTTCACACTTTGATAAATTGAATTGTTCAAAGATCTCTGTTTAAAGAAAATAAATACGCGCTATCGTTTTAAATTCTTTAAATTAAAACTGATCCTCAATTTTAACTCGCATTAATAAAAATGTGAATAAATGAAACATGTCCCTCTTCCAACTAAATAAAAACGTATTAAATAAAGGTTTCTTTGAAAAATATATATTGCAAGGAATTTAGATCAATTAAAATGTATAAGTTAAGACTGATTCACATAGCCTCACTAATAAATCCAATAAGTCAGTCCGGTATAAAAGATAAAAAATCTAATTTTTATTTTTAATCGAAAATAAATTTATATATTTTAAATTAATTGCAGAACATAAAACAAATGAATACGATCGACCCTAATTTCGATCAAAAAAACGTCTTTACTGTTATAATAGCTGGGTCAATTAAATAACGACATCTGTTAAAAAACAGCTAAAATATCATCTCACTTTATCCAAAAAGGAATCCACTTTCCTATTTAGAAAAACTTTAAAAAACGAATTTCCTTCCTTCCAGTTCTACAACAACCGTAACAATAAAAAATCCCTCTTTTAACTTCAGAAAAAATCGAAGATCAACACTTCCTCTCCTCCGACTTAATAACAATATACATTTTTCAATTATCCTCTTCTAATTCTGAAAAAAAAACGAAAATAAAAAATCCTTTCTTCAAACACAATAAAAATCTTAAAAATAAAAATGGCCTCTTCTAATTTAAAAAAAAACTGTATCTCTTCCTAGTCAATAAAAACTTTACAAATATAAAATGTACTGGCAATGCAACCAAAATTACAATTTTCTATATTTTTCAATGATCCTTTTCTAATTCAGACCAAAAAAAAACGAAAATAAACAATACTTTCCTCAAACATAATAAAAATCTTGAAAATAAAAAAATGGCCTCTTCCAATTTCATTGTTGATAAAAATGTTAAAAATACAATACTTCACATTTTTCCACACAATAAAAATGTGAAACTAAAAAAGTTTCTCTTGCAATTGGAAAGGAATTAAATACCAAAATTAATGTTATTTTCTTCAATTTTGGTCCTTTTAAATTAATAATTTTTAATTGCTACTTAACGTTACAATATAGATTGAATCAAACATTTCAATTTGCTTAATTATTAGAACCAGCGCCGAATTTATAAGGAGCACGGTGGGGCTAGTGCCCCAGGCCCTAGGGAGCCAAGGGGCCACTGACCCCAGAAAATTACGTACGTTACCGCAAAATTGGGATTTTCTCTGCCCTTAAGAGGGCGCCTTCGAGGTTTAACCCCAGGCCCCGAAAAATGTTAATCCGGCGCTGATTAGGGCTTTCGTATTGGAACTGTTGAATTTTCAACGCCAAAAACTGTGAATTGTTTAATTTAAAACCGATTTAGAATTATATTGTAAAATAGTTTTTGTAGAATTTTGAAAAACTCGAAATACAGTTTACTTTTTGAAGCCATTAATTAATTTATATTGTGTTATTTTTTAATCCTTTCAAATAAAAATTTACGTTTAAAAATGAAGAAATAAAATCGAAAAATTGCAAAGTTAAAGATTTTTTAATTAAGCGTTGTAGGCTTAATGATGTAGTAATTAAAACAGTTATCAACTAAACCTAACCTTAAAAAAAAGTTGAAATCGAATTTACTTTTAATTGAATTATATTATATGATATGATACTTGTAATATTCCAAGTGATTTGATCGATGCTTCTTCCAAAAATTTGTGAAATTCCTTATGAATAAATAAATTCACTATCATACTCATTTCTCCGCTCTTTCCAGTTTCAAAAAATTCCCGGTCATTTCCCGATTTTCCGTCCAGCGGCCACCCCACATGAAGTCAGTCTGTGGGTTGAGACTGAATCAATAATATTAAATTTAGATAAAGGGGTTAAATTAATTATATTAAGCCAGGGAGATAAGAAATAGACAGTGACTCTATGTTTAAGGCACTTGTTGGTCCTAAAAAGGACCGATCTTTTTGCTGGTTGTGACTGGAGGTCACAAAATGTGGTTACTTCTTCAAGTAGATTGCTCGTCTATTTCATTTTCTGATCTGCGATGATGACGTAATTGCAGGCATAACTGTCGCTCAGGTTGACATTTTGACGACGGCGAGTTAATCTGATCATATTTTTATGAACTTGGTTGAACGGGGTGGTGAGTGGAATATCGGATGCTAATGTCACCGCCTCCGGAGAGTCGTAATTGTCAACGGTGATTCCCAGATGAGCAGTTAGCTCGGGGGGAGCTCATGTCCGATTGTTCGATCAGG
>NC_046660.1:127415552-127420485 GCF_010883055.1 Belonocnema kinseyi | reverse complement strand
GTTTGGTCCGGTTTCGGTGACATGGGAGAGCGACATGGGAGAGAGCTAAAAGCTTATACTTCAATAGAGAGTTCCAATTGGTTGTGAGACGGTGTTTCCACGGTGATACGGAGCTCTTCGATGCTGGAATCGAATTTCGTCGATGCTTTCTCCATGCTGACGTTTGAGTTCTCCGTGTCGCGGGGTGGTTCTTCCGATACAGGAGTAACTCTCTCCGTAAAGGGGTCGGCTGCGTCTGTGCCGTGGAAGCGGCATACAAATGCTAGAAAAGGGGGGGGGGTCCTAAAAGGTAAGAAGGCGAGGTATGGCGGAAATTATCCTTTAAGTCAGGATCATCGATCTGCTCGTCCTAGGGGCTCGGGGAGAAGTGAAGTCTTGGTCTTGAAACGCGCTATATTTAACGGCTAGCTGGGTGGCCGCGCAATATTTACAGCGCAAGTGAGTGGGGAGGGGGGGATTGGCCCGTGGTCGAAATTGCCAAAGTTAACAAGCGAGGATGTTTTCGTCATTTAAGGCGTGCTAATATCATTGTGGAAAATATGATAAAATACGAAAATTGCACTCAACTACTAAACAGCAAAAATACTTATATCTATACAAACTTGAGACTAAAATTATAAATATTTACAGTAGATCTAACGCCGAGGTCTGAGATCATAACGTCGTCCTGGTGACGAGGATTCAGACATCCTGTTCGCTTCGCTCTCCTCTCTAGTGTCAGCATCCTGAGGCCGATTTGGTGGCCGCCCTCGACGACGCTTCTGGACCAGAGGGTCTTTGTCGAGATTCTATATCAACGGATCGATCTTGGGCCTTTTTAAAGGCCGCCCTCTTCGATGTTCCTGGACCGGAAGTACTTGAAGTTGTGGACTGATCACTGGACATGGTTCTGATATTTTTCTTGGGCGTCCTCCGTGTCGTCGGTAGAATCGAGGTCGACCTGAATATCAGAGGTATCCATTGTGGGTCTATGGTTTGTTGAGACCTTGATATCAGGAGTATCCATTGGGAGCCTATATTTTGTTGAGACCTGGGTATCAAGGTTATCCATTGGGGCCTTGACCTTTTCTCAATGCGTGGGTCCGTTTGGAGGTCCCGCATTGAGGTAGCGATGGGTGTGGGTTTCCGAGAAGTGACAGGGCTACTCTCGTGGGAAATCCCACGTTGTTGGAGAGGCAGTGGCGCCACTTTTTCGCGTGACAACGCGGTTATTTTTGCAGGGGTGTGCAGAGTAGATCTGAGTGGTGTGCATTTTTGCGACATGATCGACCAGGTCTACTTCATAGACCTGTCCACTAATCCGTTCTAGAATAGTGAAGGGTCCATTGTGTAGGGGAGCTAGGGCGGAACTTATACCTTTTTGCGCATCCGAGATTTGGTTTTTACATACAAGGACTTGGTCTCCGACTTCGTATTTTTGGGCGAATTATATAGGAGCTTTTATCGTAGCTTTCTTCTTAAGATACTGCGCCTGATGTTGCCTTACTTTATAGATTCGCGCGTTACTGGAACTATCAGTGGGTGCGGGTGGTCTTGAAAAGGTCCATTCACCAGGACATTTGAAATTAGCTTTGAAAAGATCTTCACTGGGAGTGAGCCCACTTGCAGTGTTACGTCGAGTACGGGTGTTATAAAGAATTTCGGGAATTTAAAGATCCCAGTCTTTGTTGGGGCGCACGGGGGTAGTCCAGCAGGAGGTAGACCATTTTTGGCAAGCTTCGAGCCAATTTCTTCCCGTAAATTGGGGCCCGTTGTCGGTAAGTAGAGCTTTGGGACAACTGTAATAATGGAAAACCTTGCGTTATAATGTGGCGATAATCTGGGGGCCTTAACGTTACTCAGGAGGAAGGCCTCTACCCATATTGAAAAAACGTCGGTTACTATGAGAAGGTAGGTTTTTCCACTTCCAGATCGGGGATAAGGACCATTAGGTCTAGGGCGACGGTTTTCCAAGGGTTCTTTGTCTCCCGAGGGCATTGTTGGTCACGGTGGGCAGTCCTAAGGGGTTTGCAGCAAGCAAAAAGATAGCCATATTTGGGACATGGAGAAGCCAGATGCAGGATATTGTACCGCTGGCTCTCCAGAGACCGCCATCGTTAAGGAAATGCTGTTTGAAAAATACGGCTTCATTTTCCACGAAAGCTGGTAGTGACGCAAGATGTTTAATTTTAGAGACGATTTTAGATGTCTCGTCATCTTCCTGTTCGGGCACTCATAACGTCATTGTACAGATCACGTGTTTTCATCGATTCAAGGTACGGTGGCTGTTCGGACGTGGGATTTTTATTTTCAGGGGGTATTAGCCGTTCATCGATGGAGGGATCTACTTTATCGTGAATGCCAGAGGGGGCTTCCGCTAGGGCCACAGGAAGTAGGCTTTGACTCGTGAGGCATTTTTCTGCCGTGAAAGAATGAGTTCCTAGTTGGCAGGCCTATTGTCTGAGTTTGCCCCTGGTCTCCTTAACACGATGCAGCCATGAGATTGCTTCATCGTCCGTTCTAAGGACGACGGGACGGCCTTGTAGATAGGAAGCAAACTTATTGAGGGCCCAAATTATTGCAAGGCATTCTCGCTCGTATTTTATGTAACTGGACTAAGTGGGATAAAATTAGGCACTAGCGTAACTGATAATGCTTCGGGTAGAGTCTGGCTTGGTTTGGTAGAGTACCGCTCCCATCCCTACGGAACTTGCATCGGTTTGAAGGCTGTAGGGTAGTCCGGGGATAGGGCGCCCTAGGCGTAAGGGCTCTTTAAAGAGGGTTTCCACGTTTTAGAAAGCACTTTCAGCTTTTGGGGTCCAGTTCCATCGACTACCTTGCTTACAGAGAGATCCGTAAGTGGTGCGGCTGTAATGGAAAAATGTTGGACATATTTCTGGATCGATCCACAGATACCTAGGAACTTTTGTAAACTTCTTTTTTTATTTGGGAGGGATGGCTTCAAGTACAGCATTCACGTGCTCGCTTTGGGGAAAATTGGATTCAGCGGTAATAACGTGACCGACAAAATCGGTTGAGGTTTTTCCGAGGCGGGTTTTTTCAAGCGAACATTTAAGGCTGTGAATGTTGAGACGTTCCAAAATAAGCTCAACATGATGAATATGTTCTTCCCAGGTTTGAGAATAGATGATGATATCATCTAGATACTCCATACAAAATTTATTGATGTATCCAACAAGGGCAGATTGAGACTTTAGTCGTTTGAACGTGCTTGGGCATTTTTTAGGCCAAATGGCATAAACTTAAATTGATAGGCACCGCCTTGGGAAAGGATGAAGGCCGTATATTTTTTTGAGCTTGCTTTTATCGGCTAACATTTTTTGTGCCTCTTCCCAGATAAGCTAGCTTTTTTCTTCTGAACAGGGGTAGGGATGTAGTCGAAAGTGTTGGGTAGTTGTCAGCTCTATTTTATGCTCAGCTGAATGAATTTAAGTGGGAATTTCGGCAGGGTTCACGATCGTTTGCAACCGTTGAAAGGTGTCCTGAAATTTCGTGAAATACTTGACTGGGACTTCCGTCAGAGCTTGGGCAATTTCTGGATCATTGAAGGTGGGCGGGGAATTATATTTTCGCCGTAAATGGTAAAACGGTGTTTTTTCCGGAGCGAACACATTTTCTGTGTCGATCGTAAACTGCCATTTGTTCTTCGATCCAGGGATTTCCGAGGATTAAGGGATCGTTTATTTCATCGCTCACAAAGAAGGTGCTTTTTGTAGGATGTCCACACACGATGCCTTCTAATTCCACAGTTCCTTGGACATTAAGGAACGCTCCGAATTTTGCTATGTCCGCTTTTTCTTTCCGAGGATTTATTCGCGTATGCTGGACTTCAGTTAAGTACTGGGGCTGTACAAAATTGTCTGTAGACGCGCTATCAAAAAGCGCCAGCATTTCTTTATTGTTAAGAATTGCTCGGAAATGAGGGACAAACTGGAAACGTCGTTTCGTGTTTTGAAGTCTTATTGGGGGCGACAAGACCGGATGGCGCCCCCTTGGGCTATTAGGGTAATCCGTTGTTCGGATGGAGTTCCCTGGTTGTGAAAATATTGTTATATTTGATTTAGGAACATAGTGGGGTCTTCGTAATCACGACCCTCAAACTCTGAACGATTTTCTGTTGGGTAATGGACACTGATAAGGGGGTTATTTCTCACAGAGCATGGATTTCGTTCAAGGCGCGGATTACCCACAGGGCCTTTGTTGTTCAAAACAAATGGGTTGCCTGTAGAGGTGGCAATAGTAATTGACGGTACGGCTTCACGAGAAGATCTAAATCCAAGAAGATGGGCAGAATTATTTAAAGAGTATTCCCCTTGAGTAGTCCCCAGGCTAAAGGACTGGCGAGTCCTTGTCGCATTTCGCTGTGTCACGGGCGCCACTGGATATTTATTCACTCCCAGAAGTGAGAATTTTTTTTTCGTTCAGAGTAACGCATACCCTGAGCAGAGGGGGCACTGTTTATAAGGGGAGTGTGTAGAGCAGAAGATGGGACGAAAAGTGTGTTGACTTTTCTCTCAGGTCCTACGTTGGGCACCAAATTGAGGTCAGTCTGTGGGTTGAGACTGAAGCAATAATATTAAATTTAGATAAAGAGGTCAAATTGATTATATTAAGACATGGAGATAAGAAATAGACAATGACTCTACGTTTGAGACACTTATTGGTCCTGAAAAGGACCGATCGTTTTACATGTTTGGCTGGATGACGCAAAATCTGGTTACTTCTTCAAGTAGATTGCTCGTCTATTTGATTTTGTAATCTGCAGTGATGACGTAATCGCAGGAATTACTCTCGCTCAGGATGACATTTCGACGACGGCGAGTTGTCGAGTTAGGGAGTTAGTGAGTGGAACATCGGGTGCTAATGTCATCGCCTCCGGAGAGTCGTAATTGTCGACGATGATTACCAGAAGAGCAGTTAGCTCAGGGGGGGG
>NC_046660.1:127406833-127415452 GCF_010883055.1 Belonocnema kinseyi | reverse complement strand
ATTTTCCACTGAGAGTCGAAGATTTGCAGCATGTGTCTTTGCGGCATTGGAGATAGAAGGGAGGTTAAATTCAGCAAGAATTTGTTTGTTACGGATGAACCAAGGAATATTTAGAGCGGAACGTAGAAGGCGCATGTACGTGCCTTCAAGTATTGAGAGACGGCTCGGGGTGAGAGAGCCCCAAACAGGAATCGCGTAGGTGCAGACGCTCCTAATTATTGCGTTGAAGGCTCGAGTTTTGGTTGCTCGAGAAACTATAGGGTTATTGAAAAAGGGTTTAAGTGAGATGAAGGCCCCGTTGGCCTTATTTCGGGTGGCTTGTATTTGTTTGGACCAGGTGAGACGTTTGTCAAAAATCACACCGAGATATTTAGCGAAGAAATTCCATTTGATCGGAAGGGAGTCAACCACGATATTAGGAGGATTGCGATGGCGACGCGAGAAAAAGACGGCTTCGGATTTGGATTAGTTTATTTCAAATCTCCATGTGTGGTACCAATCAAGGACGATAGGAATGAATTTGTTCAAACGAGAGGAGCAGTGGCTGATAACCTTGGAAGTATCAAGGAAGCCGACGTTATCAGCGTATTAAGCCGTGAAAATTTTCTCATCAACAGGAATGTCGTAGAAAAACACGTTGAAGAGGGAAGGAGAGAGTTTGGAACCCTGAGGGACATCGGAGGTGATATGTTGGGGATCAGATAAGGATTTTCCAACGCATGCTCTGAAGCTCCTGTTTGAGAGGAAAGATTTGATTAAAGCGATGAGATAGTGGGGGAAATTTAACTTGATGAGTTTAAAGATAAGACCGTCATGCCAGACTCTGTCGAAGGCTTGCTTACAATCCAGTAGAAGCTTGGCTGTGTGCCTGCCTTTGTTAAGATTTTCAGCAATGTATTCGGAGACACGAAGAAGCTGATGAGCTGTTCCGTGACGGTTTCGAAAACCGTGCTGGAAGTCCGGAAGAATGTTGTTTTGCGAAACGAATTCATCAAATTGAGAGAGAATAATGTTTTCAGCTAGTTTACTGAGAGTACAAAGGAGACTGATAGGTCGGAAGCTAGAAGCTGAGCTGAGAGGTTTGCCTGGTTTCGGTAGAAAAATTACAATAGCTTCTTTCCAGGCTGAGGGGAAGTCTTGGTCTTGAAACGCGCTATATTTAACGGCTAGCCGGGTGGCCGCGCGCCACTTGCAGCGCAAGTAAGGGGGGGGGCATTGGCTCTCGGTCGAAATTGCCAAAGTTAATGAGCGAGGATGTTTACGGCAATGCAGGTGGGCGTGGGTTTCGCACGATTGGTGCTCTTTCACCAAGCAGAAGTCTACAAGCGTGATCGGTGATCAAAGCCACGCTTGCGCTGTCGCATGTTCGAGATACTTTTATATTTTTTGACTAGATGCCGCGAGTAAATTTATTCTAAGTCAAATGACAGGTGTGGTTAAAGCGCCGAGACGACGAAAAAAGAATCATGAATTTTTAATAAATATTATTGATGATTATAAATATTATTTATAACCATGAATATAATTTAGCAGACATCACACAAATTATAAGTAAACAAAACTTTAGATATAGATTATTGGGAAGAGAAAATTCAGTAAATCATAGCTAATGTCATTTGACGAAAAATGTTGTTATAGGATTATTTCCTTTGAAACTTAGATACTGGAAATGTCGTGGTAACTTATAAAAAAATTTAATTATTTTATTTTAATTACTTTAAATAATGAATAATTAATAAATATTTTTTTATCTTAATTTTGAAGGAAAATGTTCAAAATTTTTGTCTTTTATAATTGCACATTCTTCAGGAAGTTCGGACAGAATTTCTTCTTGAATATATTTTACTGAAAATATGAATATGTTAAATATGCTCTAAATTTTAAGCATTTATTAAAGCGGTAAAAAGAAATTTTTAACAAAAAATAAGGAAGCTCATTTTTCTCCTAGGCTCAAGTAGGTTCAATATATTAAAGGCATTTTTCGTTACGAGTTAGATTTTTTAGTGGTAATTATAATTGTCCTAAAAGCTTGTACCATTAGGAAATTTTTTGTCCTTCTATAAAGTTACTTTTATAAATTAAGAAACATTATTTGATTTTATATATAAAAATTATATTGTTCCTACACAGTTATATATTTATAAGGACAAAGAAAAAGATTATTCATAATTAACTCGCGTAATTGTTGTATACTTATTATAGTGGTCCATAAAATATCTTTTTTTCTTCTAAAATGGCTCTACGCCTAAAAATTGTTCCTTTTCGTGTAAAATGTCCACTTTATATTGACAGAAAAAAATTTAGGTATCTCTTAAGCTCATGATTTAAAAAAAAATTTATGTTATTTTAGTTTCCGCTGTCAATTGTTTTTTTTTTTTTTTTACTTTAGAATAGAAAAAGTATAAAACGCATGTGTGCTGAAGTGAAATTATAAATTAATAGTGGAAATTAAAAAAAGCAATTTTGTGCAAAAATGGACTTGAGAGTTCCCTAAATATTTTTCTATAAATAATGGAACTGAAAGAATTATGAGTCTCAGCGAAATTCTTGCGATTTGTAAATATAAGATAGGTTTATAAATGCGTATAGGTATTAGTATAATCTTCGTAAACAAACCCACTATAGACAGTAAGCGACCATCCGAGCGTATATACTAATGAATATTAAGAAGTATATGAAGTCCATGTAATAGTGTACGTTCCTACAATTCTTTCCCTCTTTCTTTTCGCCATGCGCCAGCGTGAAACATAGCATCACGTGACCCCCAATTTTCGTATAGTGGTTTAGAAAGATTGTAAGGCGTTCGTAACGAAATGCACAACATTCTGTTTCACTTCTTTCAAAGCACCATACTATTTTTTTTCATTCGAATCCATTAACAAAATTTAATACAGCGACTTAGAAACACTGTAATTTTTTTATGTAAGAGTGTAAAATTCGTGCCATTTATTCCAATCAAAGATATTAGTCTGCATTTTCACCGTCACCATTCGACATTTTCTAACCAAACCTCGATTATCCCTAAATTCTTACACTTTATTTGAATTATGGATATGCGATAAAAGAAATTAATATATAAAGTCTTTCCATGTACAAGTGCGAAATTCTATATTTATGGAGCTGAGCTATCAGAAATTAACAACTTGAGTATGGTGAAAGAGAAAGAAGACGTTTCGATTATATTTAAGTTAATATTTCATATAATTGTATAACATTTTGTTACATTTTTAAATTAGATGGATGCAAATGATGAAAGCAAAGTTCTAAGCGAGTAAAAAAAGAAGAAATACAGAAATCTTTTCAGTCCCAAATAGGACCTAATGTGGCTTTTCCAAGACAGGGGACAGGGAAACCCTAATAATGGCAGTTCAGCTACAGGATTCTGATCTAATCCGAAGATTGCAGCTGAAATCACGGGCGAAGCTTTAAACATTCCTTTGTCACAATTATCTAGTATTTTCAATTAGTCTCCTTAAATTGCATTACAATTTTTTTAGGACTTGATTAAAAACTAATATCACATTTTGGAGAGGCTATATCTAGTGGATACGTATTAAATATCGAGAAATTTAAAGAGTTTTGCAGAGAGACTGCCAGACTTGATGTGGAACGTTATAGGCGATTGCCAATGACACCAACCGTCCACAAGGAAATTCTCTCGCGAAAAGACACATGAGAACATTTTTTTACGGTTGTTTCTTAATTCCTGCCCGAAACCCTCTAGTTCTCGGCTAAAAAGCTGGAGATATGCCAAAGCAAATCCAAAATCTCCTGATACTAACGAATAGGAAAAAATCCGAATCTCAAGATGACAGTGAAAGTGATTCTAATGAAGCTGGAAAAAATTTATTCTATGTTATACCTAAAACTTCGTATCCTAAAATTTTAATTATTTCGTTTTATTGATATGTGAGATTGAAAAAATACATTTTTTTTTATTCATTAAAAAATCAGTTGCTCATATTTTAATAATTCTGTTTAATTTGCGTTTCCATTTAAAAGATACGAATTTTCGTTATCTTTTCACGTTTGAAATAAACTTAAAATTCTTCTAACGTTTTTATATTATACTTAATTCGCTGATTAGTACATACCTTTTAAAAAATCTAAGAAATTTAAGAAGAAAAAAACCTTTTAAGAAATTAAAAATTTTTTGTAACATTTTTTATCAGAATCTTTTCAATTTTTCGACGCCATTTTTTATCTACCAATTTGAATTTTTTGTGTCAAATGCATAACAGTGACCTTCATAATACCTAAATACAAATTTTGGTAAAAATCCAAGTAAATTTTGACTTTTGACCAACCTTTCCTCGTTCTCGGACCACTGTACGGCACACTAAAGGTCACCTTTACGGCAACCAATAGGTCCCCCATGGGAATTGATGGTTTCGGTGTGGTTGTAGGTGCATGCACTTATAATCGGGATTGGTGGTTCTTGAGAGGCTGTAGACCTATGCACCTTTAATCAGCATCCTAAAGGTCACCTTTATGGCAAGCAGTACGTCCCTGACGGAAGACGAGCGGTATTCGTGTGTGTGCTGTGTATTCGTGTGCTAAAATAAAATAATAAATTTATTTTTAAAATGTATACAATAAACAAAAAGGAAACCCAAAAGTATCCCCAAGTTATGCTTGGTGATTCTTTATTCCTAATTATTCTTCTTAAAAGTACAGATGTAATAGGAAGTGGACGGGGTCGGTAATATGAGGCAAGAATAACGCTACGCTTTATTACCATCCATAATCCTCAGAGCAAGTTTATGGAAGCAAGACGACGGCGTGTAGGCTGGTCGGGGCGTACCGTGGATTTTTCGGTGACACGATGTGGTTGCTGCGTCGCAAGACGGTGAGACTTGAGTCCAGGCCGTGGTAGTGCATAGATTTTTGGCTAGATGGCGGATGCTGGAGTGATGTTCCTGTGTAAAGTAAGGCGAAATCTACCTTGCTTGTTGGTAGCCTTTATGCAGGCAAACTAGTGTCTTACAAGTCGAATGTCCGTTTAGGGACTGAGGTGTGTTGCGTTGCGGAGAAGTAGAGGCGGTAGCTATTGGCAGGCTACCAAGTACTCAAGTAGTAGCTGTAGTAGCCGCGTCGAGTGAGGCAATGCGGACCTTTTGCGCCGAATGCCATTTACTGATTGGCTGAATCCGTGTCTCAAGCGAAATTCATATTTTCGTGCCGTGCGCCCGTCGTGTACCTTCTTCGCTTGACATGTCTTCTTTATTAAACTTGGTTAAATTATATGTTGTTTGACTTAAATCTAATTCGTGGTCTGGTACGTGTTCGATGTTGATCGAAGAGGGCGCAGGAAGGAAAATCTTGTTTTCTTTTTTTTATAAAGAAAATTGCCGCATGCTTATGGGCGAAAATTTTCTGGTTAATAATTTTCTGGTTAATCTTATCAGAAATGCGGGTAAACTTAACTGAAATTTCTGGTGAAGTAAACCAGAAATCATCACTAGACATGTTTCTGTAAGCCTAAGAATACAATGTCCTGATCAGCATCACCAGATATTCTGTTAAACTTAACAAGAGGTTCTGGTAAGCTCAACCAGATCTTCTGGTACCCATTGATTTTCTGCAACCAAATTTCGATACTAGTCTACCTTAATGGACTCTTCCGAACCTCTTCTGAAATTAAACGGACTGCATCCCAGCGGGCGCAAACCGGTAAGAACCAACATTTCGAATATTCACTTCGTTTATTTATTTTTTACAACGTTAATATTTTGAGAATATTTTTCAGACATTCAAGAAATATATGCTTGCTTTGGTAGTATGCCTGTATCACTTGTGTGTAAAGATACAACTTACAGCTTTTCCGATAATACAATTAAATTCCCACTCGAATTTCTATCTCAACTTGCATATCATTTCCATAAATGTATATTATTACAATTCATAACATGCATTGCTATTAAAACAGATGTAGTTTCATTGTGTCTTTAAAAAAAGCGCATTTTTTTAAAAAAGTTTGTTATTAAGCATTTTACTGCAACTTCGACCGGTTTTTCAAAAACTGAATTTACTCATTTCCAAGTTTATTTTTACGATTTAAACGTAGCACATACGGTCGAAATATCAGTCTTGCCCTTCTTCAACTTCTAAATTAAATCTCTACCTCATTGACCCACACAGCTTCGATTAACGAGGGTTTGGGGGCGGGGGTGGGATGCAGTTAGTTTCAACCAAGAGTCATAGCTGGTTATTGTTTTATGCTGAGAAGTGCAACAAACCTTTAGCAGCGTTGTGTTATATGGGAGTTCATATGATCTCATTTTCACATTCCCGGCCCACAGTGGGAAAAAATGACGTTTGTGATTCAAAATAACGTACAGCCCACAAATATTGAGCGATTGGAACAAAAAAGAATTAAAAAAAAGCTGTTAAGATTTCTAAGAGAGTTGTCGAGCCCGATTTTTCAATTAGGTTTTTTAATTTTTTATAAATAAAGAAACAAATATGACGAAAAAATGGCCATTCTATCTATTGGACGTTCACAGTGCTCGTCAATAACAGGAAAAATGTTGAAATCGCCTAAGTTTCATAAACTAATATTAGCTAAGGGTGTTCCAATATTATATATACTGTTTAGCAACAAAATTTGTTATAAACAAATTATTTGTTGAAAAAATGTTTTTCATGATTTTCCATAATCATACGTTTTTTCTAGTTATATTGCAAGAAATTTTATGAACAAATGTAGTAATCAGGCATTTTTCGAAAGAAAACTTCGTTTTTTTCTATGTACATTTTTTTTAATTCGAAACATTATGATTTTTACAGCAAAATTTATACATTTTTTATTAATCTTATCACCTTTTAAACAAATTTAATAAACAAATGCATTATTCGGGCATTTGTCGGCAGAAAAATTCGTTTTTTTTCAATGCCAGTCTTTTCCGATGGGAACTTGATGGGAATTTCAGCAAAATTAATAATAAGTTGATAAATTGTATTATTTCTTTACGCAAATTCGATAAACAAATGCATTAATCAGGCATTTGTCTACAAAAAAATTCGTTTTTTTCAATGTCAACAGTTTTAGTTAGTATATCGAAAAAAATTATTTCTCCATCGACAGATGCTCGAATAATGCATTTGTTTATTAAATTTGTTTTAAAAAAATCATAAAATTGATCAACAAATTATGAATTTTTCTGCAATTGTCATAAAGTTCCCAACTGAAAAGACTGCCTTTGAAAAATCGAATTTTTATGTGGACAAACGTCCAAATAATTCGTTTTTTATTAAATTTGTTTAAAAATCATAAGATTTATCAACAAATTATAAATGTTGCTGAAATTATCATAAATTTCCGAATTGAGAAAAATTGACATAGAAAAGAACGAATATTTCTGTCGAAAAATGCCTGATTACTGCATTGGTACATTAAATTTGTTTATAATATAAACAATTATAATCAGAAGAGAATTTTTTACATGAAATTGTTTCAATTCCAACTTCTTGCAACATAACTTGAAAAAACGTTTATTTATGGAAAACCGTAGAAAAATTTTTTTTAACAGATAATTTGTGGATAACAAATTTTTTTGTATATTGTCTAGTATTGGAATATCTTTAACTAATGGTATTTTATGCAGCGTAAGCGATATAAACCATTATCCTGTCATTGACGAGCACCGGGAACGTCAAATAGAGAAAAGGTCGTTTTTTCGTCATATTTGTTTATGTATAACAAAATTGAAAACCTAATTCAAAAATCAGGCTGGACAACTCTCTTAGAAATCTTATCAGCTTTTTTCCAATTTTTTTTGTCGGTGGGCTAAAAAAACTAGAAATCTACACACAGACCCAGAATAACACACACACCCAGAATAACACACACACACACACACAGTACTCTGCCAAACAGACAGACACGGTTTAATCGCAAAAGAAACATTTTTCTTCTCTTGACTTTTTTCCATATCGTGCGTTATTTGGCGCTCGTTTCTATAGCCTTACCCTCCCCGCTGCGCCTCGCCTCGGCAAGCATGCATTTCGCTCTTTTATCGCTATGCCCCGCATTATCAGCCTCGGTCTCCGCTGCTAACACCTAATAGTTAACTACTACTAACCACATTTACATTTTTCTTACATCTACTTCCTCTCCTATTTACAGTCTTTCCTTCTCCATTCCCCTTCCTCCTAGGAAAGACAAGACGCAAATATTGTCAATAGTACTCCTTGCGCAGCCTATCTGCTAACACCATCGCGTATATTTTGTACGCAGTATTCATGAGCGTAATTCCTCTATAATTTTCCTCCATATCCCTATCCCCTTTCTGTCATCAGAATAACTTGTTTGTCTGTTTGAGTACTAGAATGTCCGTGTAGAAACTTTTTCAATTTTTAAAAAAGCGGTCTCAAAAATATTCAAAATACGATCTTTTTTTGAATTTTTATCTAAGTGACTGGCTAACGAACTTGAGCTTTATTTCAGGACACTAAAAGAGCATACCAAAGGCTAATCCAATCTGTCAATTCTTTCGAAAGTTATCGTGCTAACAAACTAAAAATCTACAGACACACATACACATTCCTAAAAACCTGTTTTTCGGATTCAGGGGGTCTCAAAACGTGAACATTTGACAAAAACGAGGGGGGGGGGGG
>NC_046660.1:127401510-127406790 GCF_010883055.1 Belonocnema kinseyi | reverse complement strand
TTCAAATTTTACACAAATTGAATAGCTTTTCTTGATGATAATGTAAAAAATCAACCACCCAAGTGCGAAATTCGGTCGAATCACAGAGCTTGACCATCGGCCAAAAGTCGGCCCTGCCATGGTAACCGCTCTGCAGTAACCCAAGTTGAGCCGACTAAGATGTTTTGAAGCTTCCATAATCGTACCGACGTTGGCGACAGACGTCGGCGGCGAGCAAAAAGCGGACTGTCGTTCCAATTCTGGCCCAACTATGGATTGAATCAGATCGATTCGGATTGAATATAAGCAGACCGTCGGATAAACTCCGGTTAATTGTTACAAAAAGACTGTGAAAGTGGCAGTCGGCCCGACTGTGGTCAAGAGGTTGCCCGTTCATCGACGGCACATGTGCTCGTAACATTATGTGCACATAAACTACTTCATTTCAATAGATCTGCTTTTGGCCACAGTTGATCTGTTCGTATTATTGGTAAGTCGAGTTGGTTTGTTTCTCGTACAAATTTATAAATATTCAAAAGAAACCATAAAAAAATCTTAAGCAAAAATAGGGACGTTTGAGGTAAATATTTGTTATTTAGATATCTTTTCAATTATCAACTTCAGTTTCAAATCAACAGAAATGAAAAAACTTTTTAAATTTGTCCCACAATTTCATAATTAAAAATGTCGAAATGAAACACTCAAAAATATTAATTGAATACTGATAATGTTCAAACTGTATCTATTTCAATATATAATAATATATTTTGAATCAGGTTTTCAATTATTTATAAAAAATAAATATGACGAACAAAATGGCATTTTTTTCTATTTCGATATACACTAAGTTTTATATAGTAGCATTAGTTAAACATGCTACAACATTATATAAGAAAACAGCAAATTTATTATAAAATTAGTATTTTGTTCAAAGCATGTTGTCTACAATTTTCCATAGGTTTACGTTTTTTAAAGTTATATTGCAAGAACTTTGGATAAAAACAATATAATATTAAAGAAATTTCTTCGTGAAATTATTATTGTTAATATTATAAATTAATTTAATAATCAAATGCATTTATCAGACATTTTTCGACTTTACCAACATTTTTGACAACTTTTTCGTTTTCAAATACCCAAATAATGCATATATTTATTAAATTTGTTCATAAGATCATAGAATATATCAACAAAATAAGCATTTTACTGAAATTATCATTAAGTTTCCCATTTGAAAATACTGACATAATAAAACGTATTTTTCCGTCCACAGGTATCCGAATAATGTATTTGTTAAATTTTTTTGAGAAAATAATAAAATTTATCAACTAATCATAAATGTTTCTGAATTTATTATGAAAATCCCGATGAAGAAAATGAGAAGGCAGCCAACCACATCCCCTTCCTTCTCTTTTTATTTCTTTCGCCTTTTTATTTGTTAATGCAATTTTATTGATTTTTTTATTTTTATTTTGAATGTTATTTTATTGTAATTTGATGATAGTAAAAATAAAAAGACGAAAGAAAGAAAAAGAGAAGGAAGGAGATGTGGTTGGCTGCCTTTTAATTTTTCTTTCCTCTTTTTTATTTTTGTCCGAAAATTAATTTTTTTTATTTTTTGAGATTACAATAGGATTTTTTTGTTTTTTGTTTTTGTGTGTTCGTTGTGGTCCAAATTCGGACTTTGGATTCTTTTTTTTTTAACAGGAGTTTGCATCAATCTATCAACTAATTATAAATGTTGCTTAAATTGTCATAAAGTCCCCAAGTAAAAGTAATTATAAAAATAATGAATTTCTGTTTAAAAAATCATACCATAATCAACAATTTAGGAATTCTTATAAGGTTATCATAAAGTTTCTTATTATTGAATTTAAAATTTTAAAAAATCAAATTCTGTAAAAAAAGTTCCTGACTGATGCATTTGTTCATTAAATTTGTTAATAATTTTAACAATAATAATCTTAAGAAAAACTTCTTGATCATCATGCTGTTTTTATCGAAATTTCTAATAATGTAACTTACAAAAGCGAACATTATGGAAAACCTTAGAAAACATTCTTACAACCAAAATTCCAGTGCTTTGATAGCCAAGTGGTTAGAGTGCGCGGTAAAATATAATAGTTTAAAATACTACCAAGTTTAGGTAGGATTGGAATCCTGGATGAGTAAGAATTTTTAAAGAGTCACAGCGTGCGATTTTAAGTGTAACTAACCGTATGTGCGAATTATGTATTTAAAATTGATAATGAATGAAGATTATATAATAATAATTTTATAAAAAACTTTTTTTAAATTAATTTTTGTTAAAGTTTAGGCCGCCGTCATCTTAATAGATGACCCATATATGGGATTAAATTTCGGCTGGTTGACCGTTATCATTTAGCTTGTTGGCCTGACCAGTGGCGTACAAAGTTGGACCGTCCGCGCGTCGGTTGGCCCGACCATGGGCCGACGGTCAATTCGCACCTGGGCAGAGCGAATTAACTAGAATTTTCTAGTCATATTAACCATAATTTCGGATTAAAATAACTAGAAATTGTTTAACCAGCCGCGTCCAATAACTTTAACTAGAACTTTTTTTTAGTGTAGGGAGACCTTTAAAGGGAAAATATAAAGTGAATAATCACATAACTTAAAAACATTAAGAAATTAAAAAATTATTCGTTATTATTTATAGCTGAAAGATCCTACGGTATTTCTGAATTAAAAATAAGGTTCCTCTTATTATTATTCTATTATTCATCCAAATCATTATTGTAAAAGTTTGGGATGCATTTCAACTATTATTAAAATCAAATAGAAAAATAATTGTAACTATCAGTTTCCTTAGATTTGCCAATATAAGAGAGAAAAAGGGTGCAGTTACTTCATTGAAGGCTTCGGGTAAAGCGAACATTTCGTATCTGAACATTTCAGGTACGTCCCTGTACCTGAAATGTTCCACTAGTAAAACACAGAGAAGTTACCCCAGCTATTTTTCCATCTTGTGGTGAAGAAAATCACGAATCTGAAACTAGTGAAGTTTTTTCGGCAAAAGGCACGAAGCAAAAACTGTTACGACAGAGTTACAACCATATAAGCTATATAACGATACCATCATATGAAATCCTCGTATCTTTACGTGTCGTCGGAAATGGGGTTTTTCGCGTTTTTAAATGAAAACCTCGTATTCTATTGTCCTGAAATTTGAAAATTAATGGAACTGAAATTTTCTACCCTCTATAGGCCTAAATGAGAACCTCGTATTCATCCATGTGGCTATGGGAAATAAGTCGTTTTTTTTTCTATCTTGTAAAATTTGGAAATTTGCAGATACGAGGTTTTTATATTACGCCATCCATAAGTCGTTATTATATTTATATCAACAGAGACGATATTATTTATTTTTCATTACCTGCAATTGAAAAAAAATATTATGTTTAGTACACTCCTAGAAACTATGGTGTTAAGATCAAGAATCAGAATACGCAAAAGTTTCTCTATCCATAAGGTATAGGGAAAGCGATATTTTAGATAAGGAACTTATCACGCGTACCACATACATATGGTACACCATACGCGATTTCATCCATAGCTATATAGTTTATATTATGAAAATGACTCACATTACTCCTCTTGCTGACTTACGAATCCGAGTGTTGAGAAATTCGATTCTCAATATCTATATTTAGAATCAATACTTGAATTCATATTACATCATACTAGTAGTCTCGCGCGTGCCTATTTACTTTTTTAAGAAAAAGAATAAACCAAATGCTTATCTTTCCTGTGTTATTTATATTCAATCAATGTTATAAAATATTAGTATAAAATAATTAGAAGGCAACATGGGATGTGTTCTACGAGTACCTTAACTGCAATTTATCTTTTATAATAGGATTTTAAAAAACTTCGTCTTTTTTGTTAGAAAATTAAATTGAACTATTTAATTCCAAATTAGCTTTTTTTGGTAAAAAATTAATTTACGCCTAATATTAATTAATGGCATTTATTATAATTTTTCTAAATCACGTTGAAGATAATCATCTTTTTCAAATAATGCAATTTGAATTTTTAAACCACACTTTTTATAAATCAATTAAGTAAACTTTTTATTATTATTACCACTATTTCTATTACTATTATATTTATAAATATTATCACTTCTACAATTATTGCATATTTACACTAATTACTTAACGGCTTATAACTTCAGCCAACACGCGCATTATAATAACACAGCCACGCAAAAAAGAGTGTGCGGATCTGGTAACAAGACACACGTATTCCTATGAATTTTGGGGCGCTGAATTCAAATTCGGTATCAAAAATCACCCATCACGTCATGATTGAGCCATAAACTCAAAGATGACGAAAAATCGTGCACTGAGGCAAATAAATTTCAAAATAATGCCAGTGATGCAAATTTTCACTTCAAAAACATGTCGACAACTGTGAAGGATCAACCCTTGCCTGATATCAACTTATTTAACATAACTTTACCCAACAGAAACTGACCTCACCTAACCAGAATTTAAAGAAATTTATTGACCTACACGTAAAGCTCTGGAAGCATATTTTCCCAATAGCAAATGTGTGCTACATTGAATGGGTCAACTCGAGCCTAACCTAGAAATAAATCTAACCTAGCCTAACCTAACCGAACCTTACCTCACGAAACACAATTAAACTGATTGTGTTGTCCCGTTGTGTTTGCGGTACCGTTTCATTCAGCTTCGGCTTAACCTACATAGAGGTTTAACCTATCCTAACCTAACAAAACCTGACCTAACCTAACCGATTACGCTGGCAACCTTGTTCTTGCGTACTTTCATATTTTGACATTAATAGCAGTAAATGTCTGGAGTTTCGTAACCGCTTGTTACTAGAATTATTCGCCTGTGTCTGTAACCAGGGCACCTCCACGTGGTAACGATGGGCAAGGGATCCACATTGGCTGAGTCCTTGGGTAAACGGCGTTCATGCCGTCATGACAGACACAGGTATAAAGTGTATTACGATGCAGGGAAAAACCCCACTATCGGCGCCTGGTCAGGGTGGGAAAGCGGGCTCTCCGACGTCGTCATAATGCAACCGTAGCTCTTCATCAATGGATCATTTGGTTGGTGTAGAGTCTCATGCTACAAGGAAAAAACCGCGAGCATTTCTCAATCGCATGCCTGCAAGAATAGCTCAGATTTATTCTGTTACATTTGTAGTGAATATGAAGTGAGCAGTTTGCGAAAATCAATCGACGAGGAAGTGAAAAGTCTTTACGAAAAGTGTTTTGACCGTAAATTGCTGCACCAAGAAACAAAA
>NC_046660.1:127351260-127401410 GCF_010883055.1 Belonocnema kinseyi | reverse complement strand
AAATAAAAATAACATTTCGTACATTAATGTGTGCACAGTCACAAGAGCAATTGAAATCAATAAAAATGCCCGCCAGACTGATTTAAGCGCTTTAGAAGATGAAAGAATGAAAGCTGAAAGTCAACGTCATGCAGACGGTAGTGAAACCAGTGATCGAACAGAAAATAGTTCTGATGATTCCGATGAAAATGACGAAAAAGATGACGAATATGGCGTACATAAAATGAAATTGAAGGTTCCAATATTAGTGTCGCAACTAGAACTGAATGATTTTATTGGAGATCTTGGATTACCGAAAGACGGCGCTGAATTTGCTGCTTCATTTGTAAAAAGAAGAAATCTTCTAGAGCCAAAGACAAAAGTGTCATTCTATCGCGACTGGGACAAAGAATTCAGAAAGTTTTTCGTTAAAGACGAAGAGACATCTTTAGTGTACTGCACTGACGTTAACGGACTAATGAACCACTTGAAGAAAAATGTGTACAGAGACGAAGAATGGCGACTTTTCATTGATTCGTCAAAACGCAGCATTAAGGCTGTTTTCCTGCATAACACGAATACTTACGTTCCTATCCCTATAGCTCACTTAATGGTCATCAAAGAAGAATACAACAATGTTAAAATGCTTCTTGAAAAAGTTAATTACACGAATCACTAATGGCAAATATGTGGTGATCTCAAAATCATAACAATGATATTAGACCAACAATCGGGTTTCACGAGAGAGCCATGCTTTATATGCCTGTGGAACAGCAGATATCGAGCCAATCATTACAGCAAAAAACATTGGCCTTAAGAGATACATTCAAACCTGATTCTCATAATATCATCAACCAAAGCCTCGTTGATCCAGAAAAAATTTTACTACCACCCCTCCACATAAAGTTTGGGCTCATGAAGCAATTTGTCAAGGCGTTAGGCAAGGATGGACAATGCTATAAGTATATATCCCTTAAATTCCCTAATGTTTCAGACGCTAAATTGAAAGAAGGAGTCTTTGATGGACCCCTGATTCGAATATTGACAAGAGATACTAATGTCGTGAGCCACATGACGAAAATTGATATGGACGCTTGGGAAAGTTTTAAAGCAGTAAACGCAAATTTCCTAGGTAGCAAAAAAAGTCCAGACTACGAGAATATTGTTGAGAAAATGATAAGAAAATACAAAAAGTTAGGCTGCTTGATGAATTTAAAACTTTACTTTCTAGATTCCCATCTGGATAAGTTTCCAGAAAATGTTTGTGATTTCAGAGAAGAACACAGAGAACGTTTTCATCAAGACACAAAAGTGATGGAACAACGATATCAGGGTAGATGGGACGAGGTCATGATGGCTGATTTTTGCTGGATGTTGGAAAGGGAAACGAATGTAGGTCTTAAACGTAAGCGTAACCCTTTGTATCGTTCCTTCGAAGAATAAAGGACACGTTATAGCAGGCAGAAAATAGACTGAAGTAGGTCTATAGATCAATTTAATTACGATAAAAAGCAAGATAAAATGTAAACACGAAAGATAGTATAAATGTAATCCTTAAGTTTAAGAAAAGCAGAGAGAAAAAATTTTTGAATAAAACTCTTATTCATTTGCATGTTTAAGTTACAGTTCTACATTTTAATTGATACAAACATTGTCAGGTTCATTGAAATGGGGTCAATTCTACTTGTAGTTCTAAGTTTCTTCAAATGAATAATGTGCATCTAAATTTTTAACCACCTGTAGTAGAATGAAATGAATTTTATTGTGTTACAACGGGAACACTTAAGTTAAGTTGTGTTGCGTTAAGCAAAATTTCGTTAGTTTCAGTTAAGTTAGATTCAATTGTAAGTTAAGATCGAGTTAACCTATTAAATATAGCACACATTTAAGACTGAGAACCGTACGCTTACATAGCTACACGTGTGGTTGAATTTCATTCGGCTAGGTTAGGTTAGGTCAGGTTTTTTAGGTTAGGATAGGTTTGACCTCTTTGCAGGTTAAGCTCAAGCTGATTTAAACGGTACCGCAAACACAACGGGACAACACAATCAGTTTAAGTGTGTTTCGTGAGGTAAGGTTAGGTTAGGCTAGGTTAGATTTATTTTTAGGTTAGGCTCGGGTTGACCGATTCGATGTAGCACACATTTGCTACTGTTAAAATATGCTTCCGGAGCTTTACGTGTAGTTTAATAAATTTCTGTTGATTCAGGTTAGGTGAGGTCAGGTTCTGTTGGGTAAAGTTATGTTAAATAAGTTGATATTAGGCAAAGGTTGATCATCCACAGTTGTCGACGTGTTTTTGAAGTGAAAATTTGCATCACTGGCATTATTTTGAAATTTATTTGCCTCAGTGCATGATTTTTCGTCATTTTTTGAGGTTATAGCCCAACCATGACGTGAAGGGTGATTTTTGATACTGAATTTGAATTCAGCGCCCCAAAATCCATAGGAATACGTGTATTTTGTTACCAGATCCGCAAACTTTTTTTTGTGTGGCTGTGTAATTGATGACCTTATAGGTAAAAAAACTCGATAAGCTTGTTGCCATTTGGTAAACTCTCACCTGGAAATCTTGGGCAAGTCTCCCCGACATTAGTTCTTGCGTTCGATGCCATCAAAATTATAGTAATAACTGTTTCATTATTCCGATTTATACAGAATCATGACACTGCTTTGTAAGAAATCACGCGAAATATGAGCACTGTAAAGTTTTGATCACAATATTGGATAAATCCTTACAAAGTTGGAAAAAAATTACAATATTGAACGCAAATTCATGAATTGCAGGATGCTGAGTTTCTCTGATATTGTGGTGAAATTTGAGGTGAGTGGATTGTGGAAGTATGTAGAAAGGTGTGGAGGTGAGAGATCTAATTGAGGGATTGTGAGATTGCAAAGGGGAGGTAGATATTTTGGAAGATTGAGACAGATTTGTGCGGAAGTTTGTTTGGAGATTTGTGACAGGGTGGGAAGACTGTGTTGACGGATTGGTAGTAGCAGGGTTAGGTAGCGACAAAGAAAGGCGAGACAGGTACCAGGCAGCGACGGTAGAGGCAGGGAAGTATAGAAGGCGGGAAAGTTTGAATTTGATTAATGGCTAGCGGAGCGAGTATCTCCGCGAAAGAAACAGATTTAGATCAGGAAGTGTTCAGTACGCCGAAAGAAGAGATAAAGGAAAGGAAGGCAAGGGGGAAGTATAAAAAAACTATAGAAAAGGAAAGATTAAGAGCAAAAAGCGTAAGGTCAATAAAAGCATTTATCAAAAGAAAGAGAGGGGAGAGGGAAAGCAGTGAAGAGAAGAAAGATTTCGGGACAAACGTGAAATATCAAAAGATGTTTAGATCGCCGCCGGAAAAACAGAGTTTGGTAGGGAAAAGCGGTAATAGTAAGGGTGATGACGGTAGCGGAGATGAAAATGAAGTGTCGATTAAAGAAGAAAGACTAAAGGAAATTCGAGAAGTGATGCTAAAGGTAATGGAGATTTATAAAGAAAAACAGGAGAAAAGGGGAGAGGAATTGAAGAATGAAATGAGGCGGGAAATGGCTGAAGTTAAGAAAGAAATGAAAAAATGGGAAGAAATCAGGGAAAAGTTAGAAAAGAGGATGGAGTCATTGGAGGAAAAACTAGAGAAGCAGGTAGAAGTTAATAATACAAAGGTAGAGGAGATAGGAGATAGGATGAAGAAACTTGAAAGATCGAACGGGGATTGCGGTGGGGGCGAGAGTGGGAATAAGGAGATGAAAAGGCTGAGAAAAATAAAACATAGAATAGAAAGGAAAGAGAGGGAAGAAAGAAAATTCAACACACTAAGAAAGGGTGTAAGATTAGAGGGGACGGAGCTGAAGGAAGGGGTGGACGAAGTACTAAAAAGTATTGATGCTAAGGTAGAGATAGAGAAAATGCGAAATGTAGGAAGGGAAGTGAGAAGAGGGGAGATAATGTTACTAGTGAAACTAAAGAAATGGGAACATAAGAGGGAGGTGATGACAAAGAAGAGGTTATTATATGGTAGTCCAGAGAGAATAGAGGATGATTTGACATGGGTCGAAAGGAAGGTGCAGTATAAATTAAGGAAAATAACGGAAGAGGAAAGAAAAAAGGGAAAGAGAACTAGGGTTAAGTATGGGAGAATTCAGATAGATGGAGTATGGTGGGATTGGGATGAAGAAAGGGAACAGATAGTTAGAAATGAGGTGCAGGGAAACTAGAAGAGGAAGGAACGGGAGATAGGAAAATAAGAAATAGTAAGAAGGAAAAAAAGATGAGAAACGAAAGTGGGGAAGAATGGAAGATTTCTTACTGAAATATAGCAGGATTGGAGAGAAAGGGTAAGGAGTTTATGAAAAATTTGACACAATGGGATGTAATTATAATGATGGAGACGTGGCTAGATGAAAAGGGATGAGAAAGAGTAAGCGGAAGGTTACCAAGAGGTTACAAGTGGCAAGTGCAAAATGCAAAGAGGAAGAATAAAAAGGGCAGAGCAATGGGAGGAATGGTGATGGGAGTAAGGATTGAATGTATAACAGGGAAAGATAAGAAATACATGAATGAACAAAAAGAAGGAGTAATAGTGGAAGAGCCTATGATGGGAGGAGAATAGTGGAAGGTAGTGGGGGTTTATGTGAACGGTGATGTGTAGGAAAAAACAGAGGACATTAAAGAAATGATATAAGAAAATAAAGAAGAGATTAGGATGATAATAGGTGGGGATGTCAATTCGCGAACAGAAGACAGAGGAAGAAGTGACTAGGGAGAAGAGAGAGGAAGAAAATCCAAAGATAAGGTACTAAATGGGGAGGGAAAAAAGTTGTTGAAGAGCTTGAAGAAGTTGGGATGGTATATCTTAAACGGGAATATAAAAGGGGATGAAAAACGAGAATATACACGCTCAGGAAGTGAAAGGGGAACGGTAATTGATTATGTGATAGTGGATGATGAGGTAAGAGAGAAGGTTAAGAAACTAGAGGTAGGAGAATATATTGATTCGAATCACTTTCCCTCAATAGTGACATTAAAGGGACAAAAAAGCAATAGCAATATGAGTAAAAGGGGAGAAAATAAAAAAAGTGTAGGAAAAGGGGATTGGTCAAACGAAGGAAAAGAACAGTTTAGAGAAAAAATAAGAAATATCAAAATGGGAGAGGGAAATGTGGACGAAGAGATGGGAAAAATGATAGGAGAAATAAAAATAGGATTGGAGTGCCTAAACAAAAATAAAGTTAGTAAAGGGGGTAATAGAAGTTAGTGGGATGTGAAATACAAAAAGAAAAAAAAGGGGGGTCAGAAAGGAATTAAGAAACTGGAGAAAAGAAAAAAGTAATGGGGAAGAATATAGGAAAAAAGAGAAAGAGTATAGGTTTGAGGAAGAGGCGGAGAAGGCTAGGACGGAAGAAGAGGTATGCAGAGGTAATAGAGTATGCAGAGGAGAGGGGTGGCAAGAGTTATGGAAGGAAGGAGTAGTTATACCAATAGTAAAGAAAGGCAAGGGAGAGGAGGTTAAAGATTATAGGGGGTTGACGTTGATGCCAACACTGTATAAAGTATATATAACTATTTTGTCGGAGAGATTGAAGATAGAAGTTGAAGAAAAAAAGATCGAATCACCGAATCAGACAGGGTTTATAAAAGGAATGGGGGTAATGGACAACATATATTTTCGGAACCGTCTAGTAAATAAGAGAATTAAAAGGGAAAGTGGGGCAATGATAGCAATGTTCGTGGACTTAAAGGCGGCGTTTGACTCATTAAATCGAGAAATAATAGAAAAAGTTATGATAAAAAGGGGGGTAAGAGAGGGATTAATAAAGAGAGTATCAGAAATTTTTAGAGAGACAAGAAGCAGGGTAAAGGTAGGAGAACAAGTAGGAGATAGTTTCTGGTTGGTGAAAGGTGTGAGACAAGGGTGACCTCTGAGCCCACTTTTATTTAATTTATTAATATCAGACTTGGAAGAAGAAATGAGGAAAAAGGGTTGGGGAGGAGTTACGATAGGGAAGGCAAAGATATACACACTGGCATACGCAGACGACATAGTGTTAATGGCAGAGGATGAAGAAGGGATGGCGGGATTAATTATAGGATTAGAACATTACTTAGATGGGAAAAAGCTGAATGTAAATGTAGAAAAGACAAAGATAATGAGGTTTAGAAAATGAGGGGGAAGGAAGAAAGAATGGACAGGGAGATCGAAAGGAATAAAGTTAGAAGAAGTCAAAGAGTATAAATATTTAGGATATATCTTGCAAACGAATGGGGATCATACAGTTCATATAAGAGAAAGGCTAAACAAAGCAGCAGGGGTAATGAAACAGGTATGGGGAATAGGAAAAAGAAGGTTAAAAAAAAATTGGAGAAGGAGAATGTGGTTATTTGATACGCCGGTAGGGCCGGTATTAGGTTATGTAGCAGACATATGGGGATGGAAAGAAAGGAAAGATATTGAGAGTTTACAAGGAAGGTATATAAGGTGGACACTAGGGGCAGACTGGAGGACGCCAGGATATATGGTGAGAGAAGTAGCGCAAAGGGATAAGTTAAGTATTAGAGCGAGAAATAGGGCATGGAAATTTGAGACGAAGCTGAGGGAGGGAAAGGGAGGGGAGTTAGCGAGAAAATGTTTGATGGAGGTAGAAGAGAGGAGAGGGAGGGTGATCGAGTTAACGAGATGGGAAGAAGAAAGGAGGGAATTCTTTAATGATAGAGAAATAGAAGACGGGACTGGAGTAAACTATGAAGAATTGGAAAAAGGGAGAGGGAAAGACAATTAATAGAAAGATGTGGGGCGATTGAAGAATCAAAATACAATAAATGGTATAAGATGATAAAAAAGGAAGGAGTGCCAAAGTATTTAGAAAATGGATGGGGAGAGAGCAGGTGGACCAGAATAGCAAGATTTAGATTGGGAAACGAGGTAAGGGAGGGGATGTACTGGGAAAAAGATGAGAACAGAAAGTGTAGAATATGTGAATGGGAGGAGGAAACATGGGAGCATGTATGGGAAGAATGTAGGAGAGGAATGGGAGATAAAGGAAGCTAGCAAGAAAATGTGGTTAAGATTCTAGGGGAAGATGGATTAGGAGAAGAATGGCTGAAGGAGTTGGAGGTTGCTAGAGGGGCGAATGAGGGAGAATGAAAGAATGCACGTGAAAAAGGTAAATAGAGGTATAAAAAAGTGAAAGAAAGAGGAAACGGAAGTCGCTTGGATTAGAAGCGTGAAAATTGTAAGTAATGGTAAAGTAAAAGTTAAGTAGACTAAGATGCGTTTGCGTTCTCATGCTCTCTATTGCTTGCACTCTCGCTTTCGTTCGCTCGATCACTCGCTTGCTAATAAGTCCTAAATTGCGCTATCGCAGGAAATAGAAATAAGTAACTAGATATAAAACTTTATGTAAATAGCTGTAAATAATTGTATATATAGAAAGGATAAGAGTGTACAAAAATATAGATTTAAACAGAAAGATTTTAAGGAATGGAAGTCATGTAAACCCTTAGGGGACACATTATGAATAAAGAACTAATAATCATTATAGTTTAATCGACATTGGAATTAATTCAATTATTTATTAAAAATAACACGGTCAAAAAAGATATACTTGAAAACTTATCATTTGGGGTGAAGGATTAGGAAAAATGTTGTTTATGGTGATGGATGGAGGGAAAATAATTTAAATAATTCATCTGTTTGGTTGAAAATTTTATTATTTTTTTGAAAATTCTTTTCTTTTCGGAAATTTATTAGTTTTTTTGTGTGAAAATGTAACTTCTATACTTCTGGTTTAAATTCTACTTTTTTATGGAAAATTAATTTTTATGATTAAAAATGTGTTTGTTTATTTTTACAATGCATCTCTTTTGGTAACATCTATATTCGTTGAAATATCAAATATTATATTTTCTATCAACATTCCATATTTGCAGGTAAAAAATTCAACTAATTTGCTGAAAATTGATACATTAGTTCGAAAGTTCAACTCTGGTTAAAAATTTAAATATTTTGTTGAAAATTCTTTTCTTTTTGTTTCAATGGTTCCACTTTTACATTTTCATTAAGTATTCATTGTTTTTAATACAACTGTTTTTGGTTAAAGATTAATGTTGTTTGTTTGAAAATTTGACCATTAATTTTAAAATTTATATTTGCAGGTTGAAAATTTAACAACTTTCAATGAATACTTTTAATTAAAGTTTCATGTTTTTAGTAGAAAAATGTAGTGCTTGTTATAAAATATATGAATTCGGTTAAAAATTCGTCTATTTTAGTGAAAAATTAATCTTCTTGGTTGAAAATTCATCTTATTGATTGAGGATTTAAGTATTTTGTTTACAATTCTTTTTTTAAAAGTTAATTTGTTGAAGTGAAAATTTAACTATTCCTGGGAACCCTTTTTGATCAAGAATTCAACTATTTTCTTAAAATTTATATTTTTTGTTAATCAATTCATTTCTATAATGGTGAAATCTAACTCTATTATTTTTTGTTAAAAAAAGATATGTTTTAGTTAAAAATAATATATTTATTTGAAACTTTATAGATTTTGTTGAAAATTTTAACTAAATTGTTGAAAATTTGATTTATTGATGAATATGAATTATTTTCAATAAAAATGAACTATCCTTTTTGTGGTTGTATATTCTTATTTCTTATAAAAAGTTATCTTTTTTAGTTCTAAACTCCACTATTTGTTTGAAAATTCGTCTTTTATGTTATAAAATTAAACTTTTTGGTTGAAAACTGATCTTTTTGAATGAGAATTTTAATAATTTGTCAAAAAGTTATTTAAAATTTAACTGTATAATTTTAGGACAATTCATATTTTGAATTGAAAATTAATTTTTTCAAATTGAAAGTGAATTCTTTTTTCTTAGTTGAAAATTCGTCTTTTTGGTAGATAATTTATTTACTTTGTTAAAATCTTATTCTTTAATTGAGGATTCAACTATTTGGTTGAAAATTACTTTTTAGTTGGCAACAAACTTATTTCTCACCGACCACGTGATAATAAAAGTGCCCGTACACCCCTATAGTATGTATGCGTTGCTAGAGGTTTAAAATTTTTTCAAATATAGCTTGAGTATTTGGAAAAATTGCCGGGAGATATGAAGACCCGATACATCCATAAAATTAAAAAAATCGAAAATTTTTATCTGTATGCTTTGAAAGACAAAGATCTGAGTGAAAATGGCAGTCCAGTGCCGTTGATCACTATAGTGAATCAATTGACATAATTAATTCAAACCCACATTTCTGAAACCATACATTATTTAAGCACAGCCACAGAAGCATTAGCTAATGATTATTTGTTGTTACTGCTTGTAAGAAATGAAAATATCATTGACAATCTTTGTAAGTGTCAATCGCTTAGCTTTTTTGTTCAAATTTTTCAAATCTTTTTTTTTTTGACGTCCTGATCGTAAAATCTTTAAATATATTTCAATTATCATAATTTAATTGCTTGAAGTGCAAATTTCACTGCAACTTGCACTGATTGAAATATGTTGCACAGCGATTTCTCTTATGGCTCACTGTACCTGCCCTCTTGGCTTAGTCAGGTACAGTGAACCAATTTAACCACTTTTTTAACAGTCTAGAAAAATGTCCGAATGTAATTTTTCAGAAACAAGAAAATTATTTTCATCAAAGGCAATAGTGATAAGTCCAAACTAACTTTCACTTAATTCTAATAAAACATTGTTATAAGAACAAAAAACGAAAATTCAAAAATTGATCGACTGTATCGGCCGTTCCGCTAAATTGCTCTCTGGAGTGAACAAAAAGTTTACAATGCATTTTTTGAGCAGCATGATGTATATAGCTTGCAATATACTACATATATTATATGCGGCGATGAGCGCCTTTTTTAGAGACAGAGCATTGGAAAATCTCGAGGTGCGGAGGACGTTGATAGCGATGGCGCGCTTCCGAGAAAAATTTTCCCTACAGCTCCGAGATGCGCCATATTAAGAAGTTCGTCTGTAATTGAGCGGTTGGCTGAAAGAACGGCCTACTTGCATTTTTCGTAGGGTCGAAAGTCGAGTCCAGTCTAGTCACGTGACTAATAGCGCATTCGTTTATCCTGCACTGGTGTAGAGCAAGAGCACTCCGATCGCTTCGTCTTACTTCTTATCACTTCTTCCTTCTCACTCCGACCTGCGTCGGTATAGATCGGAGCGCACCAGTGCAGGATAACCGAATATGCTATAAGATGTTCGAGATATAAACAGTGCTATATCGGATACACACTTACGCAATGACAGCCGAATAGAAATCTTAATTCTTAGATTCGTAACATTTGTAAACACAAAAGTTGGGTTAGGAGAGGAGTCAAGCGTTGGAACATCTCGTGAGGTTTTTTTACATAAATGATAAGAATGTTTAATAAGGTAACATTTTGTATTGTTTTTTTATAAGTGGTTAAAAGCACAAAAGTGTTCGGACTGTCAGGATGATAGTCCTAAAGTTTTTATTTAATTTGAGGTTATGTTTACACGCACAATGTTATGCTGTTTATAAGCTTTATAAGTATATTGAAATTTAGCAATGCTTTTAAATCCAGCACTTGGCTCTGAACTTTTATGAAGCATTATGTACTCGAATTAATATTTCAAAAAAATAAATTAATTTGATGTTTTACAGCTCTTTCGTATTTGACAGCCCCATTTTTACAACATTTCTCTGGTAATTTATTTTTTTATTTTTCATTAGAAAAACTTTGACAAAAGAAAAATGTATCCGTAATATAAAACGAAACTGGGTAGTTGCAGCAAAATTCTATTTAAAAACTCTTTACTAGATTACATTTACATTTGAAATAAAAAGGGACCTCGAAAATAAGAGATACTTGCTTAAAAATTCTACTATTTGGTTTTAAATTAAATTATTTTGTTAAAAATGTAACTCATTCGATAAAAAGTCAGCTTTTTTAAGACGAAGATTCAACTGCTTTGTTTAAAATTCGTCGTTTTGGAGAATCCGTAATTTTGGACTAATAATTAATTTGTCGTTAGCTGTCATCTTTTTATTGAAAATTTATCTGTATTGGCTGAAATTTAATTTTTTCTAAAGTTTTATTCTAATATTTTCGATTCCGAGTGTATCTCTTTTGGTTAAACATTTAATTATTATATTGAAACTTCAGCTATTTTATTAAACAGTAATACTTTTTTGGTTGAAAGTTATTTATTTTTATTTGAAAATTTAACTATTATATTTTTGGTATAAAATTATTTTCTTTTAATTGAAATAGATACTATTTTGTTGCAAATTGAAACAAATTTAATTAAAGTAATCTTTTTCTATTGAAAATGCATCTTTTGTGGTACTATTACTTTTTTGGTGCAGAATTCATTTCTTTTGGTTCACAAATCAATTATCTGGTTAAAAATTGAACTATTCTCTTGAAAAGTAACCTTTTTCGGTAGAAAATTCCAATTTGTTTATTAAAAAGTTAAATATTTTATTGAAATTAAAACTTTTTATTTTAAAATTTTAATATTATATCATTTTTCCAAAATTTTGGTTGAAAATTTCATTATTTTTTTTGCAAGTTCAGCTATTCTGTTAAAAAGTCATATATTTTTGGTTGAAAGTTAATTATTTTTATTTGAAAACTTTACTATTATAAGGGTAGCGACACTCGGGAGAACCGGCAGAATAGCGGGAGAGAAATATTACACCGGGAGATTCCCGCACTTCACAATTCGCACGTTTTCCAAGTTTTCAGAGTTTTCAATTAAAAAGCATAGAATTTTATGGGTGAAAATGGCAGGGACTTTCTTTTACAGAAGTTCTAGTAAAAAAGTCTATTCAGTCGTTTTGAATGTCACTTGATAGTACATGATATGATACTTATTAATAATATATTTATCGTCTTTAAAACTTCTGTAATTTTAATTTAAAATTATTAGTTATGAGTGCGCAATTCTAAAATAGTTTAATCTTTGAGGCCTGGAAACCAAAGTTTTGATTGCATTAATTTTTGGAGGTTTCAAATTTGCAATTTCATAATATTGTAGTTTCAAATTGCAATATTCAAAATGTCAGGACAATTTCACTATTAAATATTTTAAAATTTCATATTAAAAACATAGATAGACAGTTTTGAAGTTAATAATTTTAGTTGTAAACATAAAGCAATTTCGAATTGAAAAGCTTAAAATTATACAATTTAAAAATTTAAATCATATTATAGGAGTATCGTTTTGTATTTTTTTTTTCATTTCAATTTTCAATGTTAGGTCTTGAAATTTTCTTATTTTCAGTTGAAGAATTATACAAATAAATACTGTTAAATTTAAAAATATTTGATTAGAAAATTTCATGCACGAATAATAATTTAAAGGAATATTTGAAATTTTAAAGTTAAAAATTAAGTTTATAATTAAAGAAAAAGGAAAATATTGAACTATCTGAAATGGATACATCAGTAATTGAATAATTTTGGTGATATTAAACGGTTACAATTTTAGAGTTCTTAATTTTCCTGTTGAACGCTACATTTTTCATTTTTCTCTTTCATAGGTTTTAGTTTTTCACTTAAAATTTAATTGGCTGCATTTTGGAAAGTATAATTAGCAATTTAAAAGTTATTATTTTTTAAACGATTTACATTCATTTCAAATAATTGAAATTGTGAAGAGTGTTAACATAAAAAAGTTTTTATATCACAATTTATTTTGAAAGTTTTTTTAGAATAGTTCAATTCATTTTTTGATTTTAGACAAATTGGTGTAATCATCTCTAATATCAAATAATAATTTTGTTATATTATAATTTTAAATTGTATAATTTCAGAAGCTTTGACATTGAAAGAATTATTTTAGTTTTTAATTTCAGATTGTCAAATTTTAATTGCTTTGATTTTTACATTATTTAATTTTGAACACTTTTAATTATAAACAATACAATTTCATTTCCTATGAATTACAAATTATTTAATTTACAAAATATGAATCTTAAATTATTATATTTTTAATGTTGTGATATTGTCCTATTTTCGAAATTTTGACCGGAAATTGTCCAATTTTGATTCTTCAATCAAAATAAAATGGTGTAATTAATAGCGATTCGACTTAGAAATTATACCATTCAACTCGTTTGTCTAATTCAACTGCCACAAACTTCTGAAGCTTAATTATTCTTAACACTGCCAAAATTATGTGCTTTCTAATTAGAAACTTTCAAAATTTATGAAACGCGCGAATGATGAAAAACGGGAAATCTCCAGGTATAAGATTTCCCTCTCGGTTTTTTTCTCGGTTCTCCACTTCTCTTAGGTAGGGCCACCCTGATAACAGTTAAATTTTCAAATAAAAATAACTAACTTGCAACCAAAAAATATGACTTTTTACAAAATAGCTGAACTTTCAACAAAATAGTTAAATGTTTAAACAAAAGAGATACATTCAGAATCGAAAATATTAGAATAAAACTTTAGAAAAAATTTAATTTGAACCAATACAGATGAATTTTCAATAAAAATATGACTCTGCTAACGACAAATTAATTATCACTCCAAAATGACGGATTTTCTAAAATGGCGAATTTTAAACAAAGCAGTTGAATTCTCGTCTTAAAAAGCTGACTTTTTAACAAAGTAGTTACATTTTCAACAAAACAATTTCATTTAAAACCAAATAGTAGAACTTTTAACCAAAAGAGATTGTTTCTAAACCAAAAACATAATAGTTGACTTTTCCATTGAAAATAATTAACTTTACCCCAAAAAATATGAGGAGCAAAATAGTATAATTTGCAATTATATAATTAAATTTTTAATTAAGAGACACCAGTTTTTGCATCGTTCAACACAGCAGGACCCGAAGAGATCTATCTATATTCGATAAATAAAAAGAAGTATTTGTGATTACAGTAAAATTGATTTTTCATTGGTACGTCTGGTTCCAGTCTTTAGTTGAGGGCAATTAATTTTGAATTTAAACAAAAATAATCAAATATCTCTTATTTTCGAGGTCACTTTTTTATTTCAAATGTAAATGTAATCTAGTAAAGAGTTTTTAAATAGAATTTTGCTGCAACTACCTAGTTTCGTTTTATATTACGGATACATTTTTCTTTTGTCAAAGTTTTCCTAATGAAAAACAAAAAAATAAATTACCAGAGAAATGTTGAAAAAATGCGGCTGTCAAATACGAAAGTGGTGTAAAACATCAAAATAATTAAACAAAAACTTTAGGACTATCATCCTGACAGTCCTAACACTTTTGTGCTTTTAACCACTCACAAAACAACAATACAACATGTTACCTTGTTAAACAGTCTCATGATTTGTTTATAAAAAAACTCACGAGATGGTCCAGCACTTGACTCTTCTCCTAAGCCAACTTTTGTGCTAACAAAATGTTACGAATCTAAATATTAGGATTTCCATTCGGCTATCATTGCGTAAATGCGTATCCCGTATCGCACTGTTTTATCTCTCGAGCAGCTTAGTCACGTGACTAGACTGGACTCGACTTTCGACCTTACGAAAAATGCAAGTAGGCCGTTCTTGCACCCAACCACTCAATTATAAAATCGAAACGCGACTACGTAGGGCGCTGCAAAAGTTTTGCAATACGCGAAACCTATTGAAAGAAGAGAGATGATCCTTGCATCATCAGAACGAGCGTAAAAAATTAGGTAGGAAGAGGAAACCTGTTGACTCAGGTCTCAGTACAGTCTAAGCACGCAGCCCAGAACGATTCTGAATTGTCGTCGTGGACAAAGGAAGAATATCGTGCGATAGTTCGATACAACTTTTCTCGCGGATTAAGTGTAGACCAAAGTTTTGAGGAAATTTCTCCGGTATTGCGTTCGGATTTTTCGCATCGTACAACAATTTTCCGATGTTTCAAACAGTTTGAAAGGGGAAATTTCGGTATCGTGGACGACTCGCGCTCAGGTCGACTGCCGGAAGTGGTGATATCGGAAAATATTGCATCTGTGAATAATCCACTGAATTAGAATAGAAGAGTGACGTACCGGCAGATAGAGCAAATGTTACACATTAGTGCACCAGCAGTCCATCGAATTCTGCATTAACATTTACATGTTAGGAAGGTTTGTACTCTATGGGTACCACATGCTTTGACCGAGGAGCAAATGGCAACGAGAGTAATGTGGTTCCAAAAAATGCTAAAAAGATTTGAATCGGGATCTTCTCGGGATGTAAACAGTATTATAACAGGCGACCAAACCTTACTGTATTATTACGACGTTCAAACAAAATCACAAAACAATATCTAGCTGTTGACTATTTGAATCGATCGGAGAAAGAAATTTTGCTTCTTAATGAGAAGTTAGTTTTAATTTTGATTTAAGAGTATGTTCTTACCAAAGGGAGAAGATATTCTTAAAATTAGAATATGAGCGGGAAAGAAGAAATGCGCTAAGGAAAATGCGCCTTGCTTTGTTAGATAGTTTCTTTTAATGTTTAATGCTCGTGACATCGTTACGACATCTTTAGGACATTTTTGCGACATCCTATTTCCATGTAGTTAAGGTGTCTTTGCGATATCGTAAAGGCATCATCAGATCATACGACTTATTTACGATATCGTAAAGACTCCCTAATGACATGGACATAGGATGTCGTAAAGTTGTCGTAAAGATGTCGTAACGATGTCGTGAAAAAGTTTGTAACCTATATATTTTTTCACTTACTCAATTTAACAGTATACTTACCTCTGGCTTTGATGTTCACAATTTATTTAATTTTAAATTAAAAATTTGGCAAAGCACTATTCATGTATATTTATAATGTTTTATTTCGTACAGGCACACCCAGACGTAACCTCTATAGTATAAGCTTAACTATAGGGGCATTATTTCTTAATTTCCCCAACTTTAAAAGTCATGTTCTTAGATTTTCTTTAAATTCTCGGAATATGTTCACCTACCCAACAGTACTTAATCTACAAGTTTATAGACTACGATTACCATCAATTTTAAGTAGTGGGGAGTGTCCTTTTAACCCCAACTTCTGCTCAGGTATTTTCGAAAGCCTGTAAAGTCCCGAAATAAAAATATGGTCCAGTGAATAGTATCCGAGATATAGACTCTGATGTACAGGTAGTCCTAATGCTCGTACTCAGACGTAATCCTTTAATATTTCGCAAACTATTTTGCAAGTGTACCATTCTTTTAATGCGTTCAAGTTTATTCAGAATTAAATGAAATCAGATAATTAATTATTGAAGAACACTTTCCGGCGGGTCAGTGGAGGTTTAAATTATTTTTATTTCTCATAAACAAATAAAAAGTACAAAATACTATTTTCAGAAGTTATGTTGATATTTCTCAGTAAGAATGATTCCTTACTATTATATTTCGTCAATTGAAAATAATTGTTGATTAACCATAAATATTTCATGAATAAATAACAAATTTAACCGTTTTTAACATACAAACAGTGGTTTATTTAAATAAATCAATTTCAGAAGAATGTTTAATTAACGCCTGCCGTTTTTAGAGTCTACCACGTGGAGGTGGCAGTGCGCGTTTAGACTCCTTCGGGGTGTTCAATTTCAGTGAGTGCCCTCGCCTCTCACTATTCGGGATGCTTTTTTTGTGAATTCTCTCGCCTCTCAATATTCAGGGTAGTTAATTTTTATGGATACCCTTGCGTCTTACTTCACAGATTTTTTTAATTGGTTCGCCGTTCGTCTTATTTGTATTTTCCAGGATATTCTTTCTAACAATATGCGTTTCTTTATTGAAAGTATCATTTTTCTTACTACTTTGCTTTTCATTTAAAGTAATTTCCCTATTCAAGGTTCGTTTCGCTTTAGGAAAAATGTCACTTTTCTCTTTATAGGATAAACGTTTAAGGTTCAGCTGTCCTTTCTGATTAGTCGTAAAAGAATGGTATTTGAGAGTCCCGGGTATTGTGACCGTCTTACTAAACCGATCTACTAATTCCAGTGTCATCGCTGAATGCTTATCTTTAGAGCTAAAGAGTACAACAGTTTCCTTTCAATTTTTTCTGGCACATTTGAATAAATGAAGAGCATTTGGAATCTGCTTATCTGCTAAACCTTACACGCCGGCTGTTGATGCAAGTCGTTATAAATTTTCACCTACAGACGTCTTAAGTCTGGTGTTTTCTAATGTCTTTCCTTGCCAAAAGGATTAGCACAAAAATGACTGAAAAATTGGTCTGCTGACATTATTAATTATGGATATTATTTGTAATGTTTTATTTTGAATTATGTAATTTTAAGTTTTTCATTTGTTTTGTATATAATTTCATGAAGAACGAATCAAAAACAAGCGATTTCTGAAAAAGGTGCTTTCGGCTAGCATCTCCACAGCGGAATTTGAATATTTTCTCGATGCCAATAATTTGGGATTTTTTGGGCAACATTCCCGATTTTTGGGCTCTTTTAGTTTTCTCAAAAAACCGACTTTTGTGTAAGGTGCTTGCCTCCAGCAACTCCACTACGAAAAATTGAAAGATTAAAAAAAAATCAACCGCGTCAGAATTTGGAGTCTTTTGCGGGCTCTCAAAGACTGCAAAACTTGATTTAAAAAAAAACAAACCCTATCTTATAAAGACTGCTCTCAAACTAAAATATGTACTTAAAATAAATATAAGCATATCAGAATTTTGGGCATTTTTTGGCTCTTCTTTGACAGAAATCCCGAATTTCGGCGCCTCTTATTTTTCTAAAAAAAAAACGGACTTTTTGGTGGAGGTGCTGGCCGCCAGCAACTCCAATACATAAAATTTGGAAAATAGAAAAAATCAACATCTTCAGAATTTTGGGCTTTTTTTGGGATTTTCAAAAATGCAAAAATTAATTTTCAAAAACCACCCCTATCTCCGAAAAACTACCCTTAAATAATTTACGCACCCAGCCTAAATGTAAGCATTTCCGAAAATTTTGCTATTTTTGTGCTTCCACAAACACTCACAAATTATTTCAAAAAATCAACCCTAAACCAAAAAAAATCCTAAAGAAAAATATATGGAATAAGTACGAGAAAAAATACCGATGGCTTGAGCTTGTGTCAAGTTCACTGAAAATAACAAAGTCTATTGTCCAAAACAACCCTTAAAACTATCCGCTATCCATAACTAAAAATATAAATAATTAACACAACTAAAAAAATAAATAAATCAAAATTGAATGGTTTTGCGGGGTTCACAAAACATTGCCGAAAAATCTCCAAATTAAAAAGAATCATACTATTCACCATGGAAAAACTCTAAACTGCACTCTCTTCTCCACAGTAATAATAAAAAAAGCAAATATAAAAACACCCTTGATGCATTTAAGCATACCCTGCTCAGCTGTCTTCAACTAAAAAATCCATAAAGATTTCAATAAAAAATAATTACCACAAAGACTTTCTCAAAAATCTTTTTCATATCCTCATCTCCACATAACATTGAACAATACTTGAGAACTACCCTTATCAAACTTTAAGAACCAAGTCTCATCCTCCATAAACTTAAACCTCCAAAACAATCTCAAATAAAAAATAAGTACTCCATACAACTTTCAAACACTCTAGTTAATAAATCTATCTTTGAAGCAATATTCCACATCACCTATGAGATACTCACCTTATGAAAGTCTCCCTTTCCATTAATTAAAACGGTAAAAAACATTTCGAATTGAAAATAATTATTACATACAATTTTTTAAGACTTGAGTTAATATCTCTATTCACACTGTATTATTACACAATCCCTAGGAACTACACCTATCACATTTCCCGAACCCAGTCTCAGTGGCCTTAAAATAAAACCGCAAAAAAAAATTAAAATAAAAATAATTACCAAACACAACTCTCCCAGTTTCTATTTAACATACTAACCTTCATAATAATATACAACGACAATTAGGAACTACCATTATCACATTGAAGGAACCAAGTCTCACCTTTCAACAATTAAAAGGGTAAAAAATATTTCGAATTAAAAATAATCTATACTCACAGATTTCCAAGTTTGTAGTAGATATATTCACCCTCACACAAATATTCCCCAACTCTAAAAACTACTGCTATCAAATTTAAAGAATCCATTCTCAGCTGCCTTCAAATAAAACCACAAAAAAATTTAATTAAAAGGAATTACCCCAGGCAATTTAAAAAAAGTCTAGTTAATATATCTACTTCGACTGCAATATGCAACGACGCCTAGGAACTACCCCTATCATATTTAATTAACCAAGTCTCCCCTTCCGTCAATTAAAAACGTCAAAATAATGAAAAAATAATAATGATTAACACAAGCAGCTTTCCAAATTTTTAATAGATATATCAACACGCACAGTAATATTCCACAACCCCTAGGAACTACCTCTATCAAATTTAAAGAATTAAGGCTCCTCTGCCTTCAACTCAAATCGCTGAAAAAAATTTAATTAAAAATAATTACCAAGCAGAACTCTCCAAGTATCTGTTTGATAAACTTACATTCAAAGTAATACTCCGCAACCCACAGAACTACCTATATCAAATTTATCGAATATAGTCTAAGCTGTCTTCATCTAAAACAGCCAAAACAATTTTAAATAAAAAGAATCACCCCATACAATTTTTCAGGACTACCACACAACACTCTCAATATCTCTAGTTGCTATGCCTGCAGTCACAGTTATATTTCAAAACCCCTAGCGGTTGTAGAGTGTTACTGTGAGGGTGGATATATCTATTAGATACTTTTTTAATTTTCTCTGTTCAGGAAAATTGCCCCGAATATATACATCGGCACCACTATTGGTAGAGCATTAAACCTAAAGTGTAATATTCTGTTAGCGACCATAATTACAATTGACTCTTTAAATTTTTCCACATAACAAAACAAAAATAAAAGCCTTTGGCTTTTTAATTTCTTTTCATCTCACTAATACATTTGATCTTTTGCTACTTTCCAAATGTCCCGGATTCTTTAGCTTTCTTTATTTAGTTAATTTTATGTGTAAATTAAAAGGTGTACACAATTTTAGATTTGGAACCTTAGTGATTTTATTGGATGATTTTCCATATTTAAAATAAGTTAAAGATCCAATTCAATTTTAAATGTTTGCTCATCTAAATTTCACCTTGTTTAGTCATTATTTCTTAAAATTGGGATTTAATTCATGAACCACCGAGTGTTCATTAAGAAAGACTTTGGAAGGATTTTTGATTTCCCACGTTAAAACGGGCTAAAGAAAAATCTTCTTCATTAAATTTTCGGATATTTGTGAGTGTTGTTGAAAGTCCAAAAATAGCACAATATTCGGAAATGTCCAAAACTCTGGCGATGTTGAATTTTTCCATTTTTCAAATTTTATGTAGTGGAGGTTTTGGCAGCCAGCACCTCAACGGAAAAGTTCGGTTTTTTGAGGAAAATAAGAGAGCCTGAAAATCGGGATTGGTGCCAAAGAAGAGCCCAAAAAACCCCAAAATTCTGATATACTCACATTTAATTTGAATGCATATTTTAGTTTAAGGGTAGTTTTTATAAGTTAGGGGTCGTCTTCTAAAAACATTTTTTGCAGTTTTTAAGAGCTCAAAAAAGCCTGAAATTCGCGAAACTGTTTAAGAACTTTATTAGTTTTGCAACTTTATTATTCGAGACAGAAAGCGTTTTATCGAATCGGGAATTTTATTTTTTTATGTAATTCTGCCGCCCCTATAAAAGTACAGAATTTTTTCTGTAATTATAATTTCGAAACCTCGATATTGTCGATTCTTTCATCAGGCGCGGATCGAGAGACGTGTCCTGGGGGGGGGGGGGGGGGGGGGGGGGGGGGGGGGGGGGGGGGGGGCAATTTTGTGGATCCCCGCCTGGTTTTCCTACAGTATTTATTTTTTAAAATGTGATTTTACTCAGATTTTAACGTTAAAATTTGCCTCATTTTCAGCATACAGGCTTAATGTTTAAATTTTCACAATTTTCGTTAAAAGTCAAAATAAAGCTCAAATTATAGGTCAATTATAGGTCAAAAATAACTTATTCTGGGATTTAAAATTGCTACAACGTGTAAAGTTAGAAAAGAATTTATTTGGTTTTATATATAAAATAATTTAAATTTATATTTGATTTTCACAATTGTAATGTATAAGATTAAAAATGATTAATTGTCGGTCAAACATGAAAAAGTAGACTTATTTCAAATTTAAAGTGGTTCTAATATACAGGGTGTCCCTGGAGAATTGTCGTTCCTTGTGATAGCGGATAGGAAAAAAAATTCAAGTCGAAAAATCCCAAGGCTAAAGAGAATTGAAGAAATTGCATATAGGTGAACAGTTAGTTGTAAGTGTACGTGCGACCCCGGAGAGCAATATCTCCTACAGTAGTAACTTTACGTTGCTTCGAACATTCAAAAAAAATGCGATTAGGAATGTATTTGCTTGTTTCAATAGGGTGGGCTCGAGTTCGATTGAACCGTGAAGTAATTTCGCAACCAACTTAATTTTTGTCTTTAAACATGTTCGAGATGAAACAATGGCTCACCGAAATTCGGTGCATGGAAAAAATGGAAATCTTGGCCAGGTTCGCCGAAATTTGATGAGCGTAGCACAACGAATTTCAGTAAGCGCAGATAATTCGCGAATTATTGCAAATAATCAATGAGCGTCCACACTATTAACCATGATTCATGTAAAATTCAATCAAATGTATTGAGTTCTCTAAATTCTTCTGAAAGCACGGAATTCTTTCAACTATTTCCAAAGTCCTCACTTTTGGTCAACGGGTTAACTACTCGCGAATAAGGATTTACACGTTTTCTGAATTCTGAAATAGTCGGTAGAAGTCTTTGAATTCAGTTGAAACCTTTAAAAACTTTTTATAATTCCCTTTAAAATCTTTAGAATTCACGTTTAATTGTTGTAAATCCCTTCAAGCCTTTTGAATTCTGTAGAATTCTCTTGATTTCCTAGCCTTCACGTGTAATCTTTTAAATATCCTTAAAGATTTTTATGAATTCTCTTGTAATACTTAGGATGCCACTTTATTTATTTTTAATTTTTTGAATTCTTCTCAAAACATGAAATTTGTTCTACTATTTTGAAATTTAGAAAGTTTGGTTGACGGATGAACAACTACTAGAATATGATGCACACGTTTTTCCCTAATTGTGCATAATTCTGTAGAAGTATTTGAATTCAATTTAAATCTTTTGAATCTTTTAACACTTTTTTTAATTCCCTTGAAATCATTAGAATTCAGGTTGAATTATTGCAGATTCCTACAAGTCTTTTGAATTCTGCAGAATTCCCTCGATTTCTTAGACTTCACGTGTAATCTCTTAAATTATTTGAAATATCTTTGAATTCTCTTGAATAATTCAGAATATAAATTGATTTATTTTTTATTTTCTGAATTCTTCTGAAAACATACAATTCTTTTTAATTATTTCCAAATGCATCAACTTTTGTCACCCGGTTAAATACTACTTGATTAGGATGCACACGTTTTTTTTTAATTATGCAGAAATCTTAATAAATCTTCAATTGACTTAAAGTCATTTGAATCCTTTAAAGTTCCTTGAATTTTAAGAATTCACATTAAATTGTTTTAAATTTCTTCAACGCTTTTGAATTATGTAGAATTGAGAAAAAACGAGTGCATCCTAATTCAGTAGTAGCTCACCGTCGGCCAAAGTTGATTTATTTAGAAATAGTTAAAAACAATGTTATGTTTTCGGAAGAATCCAGAAAATTAAAAATAAATCAATTTATATTCTGAATTATTTAAAGAAATTCAAAGATCTTTAAAATAATTCAAGAGATTACACGTGAAGTCTAAGAAACCGAGAGAATTCTGCAGAATTCAAAAGACTTGAAGGAACCTACAATAATTCAACCTGAATTCTAATGATTTTAAGAGAATTAAAAATAGTTTTAAAAGATACAACAGATTCAAATCGAATTCAAATACATCTACAGAATTATGCACGATTAAAGAAAAACGTGTACATCATAATCCAGTAGCTGTTCATCCGTCAACCAAAGTAGCTAAATTTCAAAATAGTTGAAAGAATTTCATGTTTTGAGAGGAATTCAGAAAAATAAATCAAGTTACATTATAAGTATTTCAAGAGAATTCTTAAAAATCTTTAAGGGAATTCAAAAGATTACATTCGTTAAGTCTAGGAAATCGGCAGAATTCTGCAGAATTCAAAAGGCTTGAAGGGTTTTACAAGAATAGAAGGTGAATTCTAAAGATTGTACGGGGAATTCCAAAAAGTTTCTAAAGGTTTCAACTGAATTCAAAGACTTCTACAGACTATTTCAGAAATCAGAAAACGTGTAAATCCTTATTCACGAGTAGTTAACCCGTTGACCAAAGGTGAGGACTTTGGAAACAGTTGACAAGAATACCGTGCTTTCAGAAGAATTAAGAGAACTCAATACAATGGATTGAATTTGAAACGAATCAGGGTTAATAGTTTGGACGGTCATTGATTATTTGCAATAATATGCGAATTATCCGGGCTTACTGAAATTATTTGTGCTACGCTCACTAAATTTCGGTGAACCTGGGCAAGATTTCCATTTTTTCTGAGCACCGAATTTAGGTGAGCCATTGTTTCATTTCGAAATGTTTAAATATAAAAATTAATTTGGTTGCAAAGTTATTTTACGGTTCGATCGAACTCGAGCCCATCCGATTTAAACACGCAAATACATTACTAATCGCATTTTTTTTTGAATGCTCAAAGCAAGGTGAAGTTACCGCTGTAGGAGATATTGCTCTCCGGCATCGCACGCACACTTTCAACTAACTGTTCACCTACATGCAATTCCAATGCCGTGCAGTACATATAATACGCACCGGAGCCAAAATTGTCTCGTAACTTTTCGACTTGAATTTTTTTTTCTATCCGCCTTGAAAAGGAACGACAATTCTCCTAGAACAGCCTATATATATTAAACCATTAAAGCCTCTTACCTTTTTTTAAGCTTTTCAAAACTCGTGTGAAAACTTTTTAAATACTTTTGGTTATGATTTCTTGATAAAAGAATAAGTGCTATTTAGTCTGCAGAGCAGCAATTCCAAAAATATATAGCCTTAATAGCTAACAATTAAAGATCGTATAACTTCAAATGATATTTGAAAGTAGGACTATTAGAAATTAGCAGTGTCTGAAAGAACTAAACAAAGGTTTAGTTTTAAAAGCTATTGAAGAGGTGGCTTTTTAAAATTTTATTTATTTATTTTTTTGATCATTTGGCGCCCTCACAATTTTTTTTTAAAGAAAATAGCGCTTGATTTTTGTCTACTTTAAAAAGTAGATATTTAACATTCGCTGAAGGTCACTTTTGTTTAAAGTGGATGTTCCTAAATAAATTGACTCTTATTGTTTCCGCCTTTCGTTATGTCATTCATTGGTTGTGTCTTTCATAGAACAAAATTTTAATCCGGGTTTTTCACGTTTATAAAATCGTAATTAAAGGTCACTCAGGGTAATTTTCTTTGCAAAATATTGATTTATAAAGAATATTTGTGAAACTATAGAACGGATTTCTTTGTCCGAAGATACAAACCTAAATTGTACTATAGCAAAAACAACTGGAAAGAATTAGACGCAAGCGAAATTTTGTAAAACAAACAAACCTTGGCATATTTATAAATATTCATTTTATACCCTGAAAGAATAAAAAAACTCTTTGGAACGCTTTCATTGCAACAATTTTATTAAAGAAAAATGTTGTTTATAAAAATGAAAATAATATAATTCTTACATGCATTTTTTAAAATAAAAAATTATCAACGAGATTTGTAGAAAATGTCTTAAAGAATAAAATGATTCTACCGGAAGTTAGAAACGAAAAATTATTATTTAAAAAAACTCATTTGTTCTAAATTGAGCCAGGCTCACGACCAGGCAAAGTCGGGAAATGAATGTGAATTTAAAAATTGAACGTAGTAAAAAATTGAAAATAGTGACACAAGTGTAAACGTTCGATTGATTCTTCCTAAACAATGTTGAATTTAAAAATCACTTTAAATTAATAGATTCTTCAATGAGAACCTTGATACAATGTGAAAATCTTATTGAAGTATTATTTAAGTGTAAAATATTCTACATTCACCCATTCAATTTTGAAATTTTTGATTGAACAGAAAACAACAATTTTCAATAGTAAACTATTCAAAAATGCAATGTCACCCTATCAAAGTAATAAATGTAAAAATTGAATGTTACAATTATAATTTTTTTATTTTGTTATTTGTAACCTGAAAGTAAAAGTATTGTATTCAAAATTTTGAAGGACAGTTGAACAATGTTTAATTTAGAAAAAAAATCGAATAAGCTGTAGGTATTTGAATGTTTCAAATTAAAGAAAATAATTGAGCTGAAGAATTTTGAAAGATTAAAATTTTTTTAAAGAATTCTAAGAAGATTTAAAATTATTTCTTATTTCTGAAAAGTTTACAACTCAAAGAGAATGTTTAACAATATTCCAAAACATTTTAAAATATTTACAAAATTAGAAAAAAATCTGGAAACTCTTGAATAAATTTTGTGTGCAGGATTTTACAAAAATGTTAGAAAAAATTGGAATCCGTTTAAAAATTATATAAAGGTTCCGAAAAATTTCAAAAATAATTTTAAAAGATGTAAAATAATTTAAAAGAAAATTAATACTTTTGATGATTTCAAAATTAAATTTAGACTTTTTCTTTTGAAAAATGACATCATTTTAAGAGAAAATAAAAAATATGGGACCACTGAAAACATTTCAAAAGCGGTCAACAAAAAATCACCAAAAATATAATCTCCGACAACCGAATTGGAAAATTTCCGATAGAAAATGTCCAAAGTAAAAAATCCACGAATTATGGAGTTCAAGAATTTAAACATGAACAAAATAATTCTGAATCAATATTATTTATTTATTAAAAATACAATAATTTTGTTAAATTGTTGTTTGAATTTAAAAGAATTATAATTTTTGAAAGAATTTAAAAACTATGTACATTATGAAACAAAATTTTTCATGCAGAAATATACATATCTTTTTAATAATTGTTTTCTTAATGTCAAATAATAATTTTTGTAAACTTTAAACATAAAAAATGTATTTAATAAAAGTACTCGATGTTTGTATTTTAATAAATAAATTACATTTACTGAACAACAATCTTTTCTATTGTTTAAATTTAGGAATTTTCTAGTTCGAATATTATATGATTCAGCGATTTTCTATGGGGAATTTTTAATTTCGGCAATTTTATAACTTCCGAAATTCTATTATTCGGGAATTTTGTAATTCACGAATTTTACATTGTCGGGAATTTTGTAATTCACGAATTTTACATTGTCGGGAATTATACTTTCCGGAATTTTCAGTTGCTTCTTCCGAAGAATAAAATTCCCTCCACGGTAAAAATTCCCGAAATTATAACATTGTCGAAATGTAAAAGTCCCAAACTGGAAAATTCCCGAAGATTTATAATGTTACTGAATTTGAAAATTACCGAAAGCAAATTTCCGAATTGTAAAATATCCAGACTAGAAAACTCCCTAATTTTAACAATTTAAAATATGCGTAGGGCGCTACGAAAGTTTTGCAATACGCGAAAACTATTGAAAGAAGATGGATGATCCCGGCTTCATCAGAAAGAGCGTCAAAAATTAGGTAGAAAGAGGAAACCTGTTGACTCAGGTCTCAGTACAGTCTAAGCACACAGCCCGGAACTATTGAGAAATGGCGTCGTGGACAAAGGAAGAGTATCGTGCGATAATTCGATACAAATTTTCTCACGGTTCAAGTGTAGACCAAAGTTTCGAGGAAATGTCTCCGATATTGGGTGAGGATTGTCTGCATCGCACAACAATTTTCCGATTGTACAAACAGTTCGAAAGGCGAAATTTCGGTCTCGTGGACGACTCGCGCTCAGATCGACTGCCGAATGTAGTGACATCGGAAAACATTGCGCCTCTCAATAATCTACTGAATGATAATAGAAGAATCACGCACCAGTAGATAGAGCAAATGTTACACATTAGTGCACCAGCAGTCCATCCAATTCTGCATGAACATCTGCATGTTAGGAAGGTTTGTACTCTATGGGTACCACATGCTTTGACGAGGAGCAAATGACAGGGAGAGTGAAGTGGTGCCAAAAAATGCTAAAAAGTTTTGAATCGGGATCTTCGCAGGATGTAAATAGTATTATAACAGGCGACGAAACCTGGCTGTATTATAAGCACGTTCTAACAAAATCACAAAACAAGATCTGGCTGTTTGATGATCAGAAAGATTCAGTGGAGGTGCGGTAGTCTTGATCTGTAAACAAAAGAATGATTGCACTATTCTTTGGGAAACGTGGCATTGTGGATAGGGTCGTACTGGAAAACCAGCGTACAGTCACCTCTTCCTGGTACACTCAGTTATGTTTATCCCAAGTCATAAACCAACTCAAAAACATCAGGCTCAAATCTCGACTCAGCACCTGGCTATTCTACCACGACAATGCACCGGCTCACAGAGCGAAGGTCACAGTAAATCTTCCAGAAGAAAAGTGGCAGAGTTGGTTCGGTGACTGGTTTCGACGTATGGAAAAGTGTATTCATTGTATATTGAGCGATAAAGGAAAGTTGACGCACTTGAAGAGGAGATGGCTTATCTGTTTTTTGCATAAAGGCATAGATTAAAGGTTTATGGTCGGTAAATAATTCAAATTCCCTGACTTCCAGAAAATACGTAACGTAGTTGACAGCTTCGAATGCAGCAGTAAGCTCACGATCGTAAGCACTATATTGTTTTTAAATTGGGGTAAACTTCTGTGAGAAGAATGCGCGAGGTAAGCATGAAACTTTGGTAAGTTGCTCCAAAACGGCGTCCACAGCAAAGTCTGAGGCGTCCGTAACTACTCTGATTTTATCATCAGAAGAAGGCTGAGCTATTAGAACTGCGTTTGAGAGATCATTTTGGATTTTCTCGAACACCTGATCAGCTTCTATATTTCAAAAGGATTTCTCTCTTGTCGTTATTTTTCGAGTAATGCAAGTAAACATGAAGAGGTGCTTTGGTTTGCCCAGCATAAGGAAGGCTGCGACGATAAAAACTTATCATCCCCAAGAACCTACTTAAGTTAACTACCGTTTATGGTTTTGAAAAATTGACAATAGACTTTACTTTCTCAGGTGTTAACCTACATCCTTCACCTGAAATGAGATGTCCTAAGAAGTACAGTTCCGATACGCCAAATTTACATTTTTTTGGATTGATTCACAAGCCAGTCTTTTTGAGTCTTTCAAAGATAACGCGCAAGTCAGTCTCATGCTTCTCCAGCGATGAGAATGCGAAAAGAATATTGTCTATGTAGACAAACATATAGTCAATATCAGACAAGTTGCTATCTACATAGCGCTGAAAAGTTTGGGCTAATTTTCGGAACCCAAACATCATGCGCGGATACTCAAATAAGCCAAACGGCATGATCAACGCTGTCTTAGGAATATCTTCGGGAGCTAGTGGAATCTGCTGAAAGGGTCTCTTTAAATCAATTGAGGAAAAAAAGTTTTTTCTGTACAAATTAGCGGAAAAGTCATGCAGGTGAGGCACCGGGTACCTATCTGGCGTAGGTATAGCGGTAAGGCGGCGATAGTCATCACATACTCTCCAATCCCCTTTTTTTTGATAGCCAGGTGTATGGGACTTGCCCATGGACTATCGGAAGGTCTGCATACTCCGAGTTTACTAAGCTTTTTAAATTCTGATTTCGCAGTCTTGAGCTTATCGGCAGCGAGACGTCGAGGACTTTTTGCGACAGGAGGTCCATTCGTGACAATATGGTGAAAGACATTGCTGGTATTCACGGGCGTATGCTAAATGAGTCTGGTTAATTCCTTAAATTCAGAAAGGATCTGAGAAAATCTCGAAGACAACTCTAATGTGAAGATTGAAGTTTGACCAAAAGAAATAACTTTCCCATAAGAACTAAGATTAGTAAGCGGGTCTATTAACGTCTGTTGAGCGCTTCACCAAATTTTTGAAAAAGGGCAGAATTGAGATTTCTGCTCCAGTATCAATTAAGATTTTTTTTCGGGAATTCCTATCCTGGATCAAAAGACGCTTTGAAAGATTAGGGACGTGAACATTTACCTTCCCAATGTAGGTTCCAACTAGTTTTCCGGTTTTGCGCGACTCTGCCAAGAACAGAGTTTCTTACACGAATGTGCTTTATCGCCATATTTTTTATGCAGACAGCACAATTTAGTTTTCAAATCGTTTGAATTAGTTCTATTAGCTGTAGAATTAGAACCTGAACGTTAGCGCGTTTTACCCGAGCTCAAAAGCTTAATTTGTGAATCTAAACGATCAGTTTCAGTTTCTAATTTATCAAGATCAGACTTATATTGACTTGATGAACCGCTGATGCCGGTGGAAACCGCAGCGACGTATGAGTTATTAGGATTCGAGACTTCAACCATTTTTTCGGCTGATTCCGCAAGTTCTTGCAAATCATCTATTTTAGTAGAAGCTAGAATCGCAAGCAACTGACTAGACAGTTGTTCTAGGAATATGGACTATATTACAGTTTCGCTACAAGCCCCATCATTTAAATTGCACAAACGACATAAAATTAATGATGGCTTCCCATCAGTTAAAACTTCGCGTTTTAATAATTGTTTCAATATACTTACGGAAGAAGAAGAATACGTTGAAATTGCGCGTTTTTTTAACTTTTTCATGATAATACGGTGTTTTTGGCTTAACCATTAATTAAATCTTTAATACATGCTTCGAATCCTAACGCAGGTATATCATAATCAGCTTTAGTTGCATCAACAGTTAAAGAACGCATTATCCCAAGAATTTGAACTCGATAATTTGCACATAATCACAAGAATTTCAAATAAATTAATTACACATTTGGAAAAATCATATCAATAATGAGATTACAAATTATTATGCGGGTTACATTCGACAGACGCGCACTGAAAATAAAAATACAAAGTTGTGCCTACAAAGTATCGCGTCGAAGAAAGTAGAACGCCTATTGAAAGCATCTGAAGTTGCTCCGAAGTTTTGTTTAATAAAGCCTCGAAAATGATCTCCGATTAGAAATAGTTACGAATTCAATCCTGGTAAAAAATTTATTTGTCAGGATGCTTCCAAATCCTGAAGCGACATGTGTCCAAAATAGCGTTATTCTACCAAGAAAAAATAGAATTTCCAAATCCAAAATTATCTTAATAATCCGTGCTCACATCCTCTGTCATAAAAGCTTTGCATCCAGCTTCTTTGTAATTAAATAAATCCTTCATAATAGTTTTCAAAATAACAAAGTCGGTGAAAGCCCATAAGTGAAAATTTTAACAATTTTCAGGCCACGTGCCACCAAACGTAATCACTTCGGGGTCACCAATTTCAGGTAAATTAGTATATTATTAATTATTAGTTATGAGTGGCCTACTCCGCATATTAGTGGCCGCGGCAGTAAAAGACTTTAGTTATAACAAACTAACAATATTATTAATGAAATAAGTATATTGCTCGTACCTACGAGCTTCCACCCATCATGGCTACCAACCCAGGCTGGGTCAACTCCCATGGGCGCGTGTGATCGCATATACTTTTGTAGTCATCCACCTCCTTGTAGAAGGCTCTACTAAAGAGGCAGAAGTGGGGTTAATATTTTCGTAAAATATATTTGCACCGCCATTCTAGTGTTTGTTGTGGTTATGTTTTCATCAACAAACGTAAAATTTTGCTAAGTTTACAAAAGTTGTGTCTCGTCGTATGAAGTGAAATCAGTGAAATCAGGAAATTGAAAAATTAACAAAGTTAAAGTAAATTGAAATGTTTGTGCTGGGCCAGGACGTCACTGATTTCACTTCTCTATTATAATGCGAATAAATAAAATTATGAAAAAAAGTTACATTTTATGTGTCATGTATTTCTTCATTTATTAGAAAATTAATGCAGAATTCTACATTTTTATGTCGAAAAATGATGCGGGAAATAGTATTTATACATTTTTTGTCTTAAATTTGTATAATGTTGAATTATTTCGTTTATTTTCTTTGATTTTAATTCATGCCATATACTCAAATAATATACACATATACGCACACGAGCGCATAGATATGCTTTAGTTTATAACCTCCTTGTAGATTGCGCTAGTGTTGCTATAAGTGGTCAAACCCACCTATGAGAGTCGACACAGCCTGTACCAACCGACTGTCCCTTTATCTATCTATCTCTCTATAGAGAGATTCGCTCGCTCCGCTATAAACGTTCTGAATACGAGAACGGAACTCGCTAGTCTCACGCTAAGCATGAAGTTCGGTCGAAGGTACGAAGAGCCTATCAATTTTCGCCGGACGCGCTGTCTAATTTATCGCGGGTAACTAAGCCCGCACCTCATCTACGTTCATAATATCTTTGCAATCACTCATAATATTTTTGTAATTATTTACGGAAAAAAAGTGATGAACGGTTTTACACTTTTCATATCGAGCTACAAGTTCGTGACATTTGTATGTGTACATATTTTCCGTGAAGAATTCTGACCTAAAACCCTCCACATTAATAACTACGTTCTCTTAAAGTAAAGCTAGACAATTTTTTTTGGTCCGAAATCTTTAGTTTTGCCTTGACTTATAAGTTATGACGAAATAATAAGGTAACTTGAAAAAGAATAATTTTTTTAATAGTGTTCCATTTTTCACAAGTGAATTATGTTTGCTCTTCTCCCATTGTTCAAAAAATAATTTTAAATAAAAGAGCTAATTCATATAAGACTAAAGCCTGTCAGGAAAAACTGCAACTTCCTAGCAATCATATACGAGAAGATATTTATAAACAATAATAAATTGTTTAAACAAATATTTTTGGTAAATAGCATTAATTATTATCTCACTAAGTGTAGAGTAGAAAAAAGTTAAAAATTTCAGAAAAAAACGCAATTTGTTACATTATTCAAAGGTAACATTATTAAAAATGATAATTAGTTGTTCAACCAATTATGTTTGTTAACATTACTGAACTTATAAGTTTTTATTCCTTAAATAAAATCTTTTAAGTGATTACTGCCTCATTAATTTTTCACATTAATTGAAAATTGGACAAAAAGTGTAAATTTTTGAAGAAAAAAAAACAATTATTTTTCTTAATTTAAATTAATGATTATTTCACTGTTTTTAAAGAGTGAAAGAAAAAGTAATAAGATTCAGGAGAAACAGCATCAAACTAGTATAATTGTAGAATAAGATAGCTAGAAACAATAACAATTCGTTTATGCGATTATTTTTGCTAAATTGAATTAAATATTAACTCACTCCAAGAGAAAAGTGAATAAAAATTTGAAAATTGCAGAAAAACATCCGCAATTTCTACCATTATTGAAAGTTAAAATTATTAAAAATGATAATATATTGTTCAGGCAATTAGGTTTATTAAAATTAAGGAACTAATATTATTTATTCCTTAAATAAAACCTACTGATTGATTACTTTCTCATTCCTTTTTACATTACTTGAAAATTGAACAAAAAGTGAATTTTTTTTGAAAAAACCGCTAATTTCTATCTCTATTTTAAGAGGAAATGATTTATGCGCGGCTTCAACTTCTAAGTGAATTTGATATTTTTGCTACAACTTTCCTTGGCCATGCGACAAGTTGAATTCGAGGTACAAAATTCGGGAAATCCTGGAATTTTTTTTTAAACTAATCGCACAGTATATTCTCTCCAAAATGTTAAAAATATCTGTGTTATGGCTCATTTGACGCGTAATTTAATAAGCGTTTCACCGGATTTGTAAAAAAGTTTCTCCATCAATTTTTGAACGAACAGCCAAGTTTCCCAGTCATCAGTGATTTTGATTGTACGTTCGCAAATCGTGCTGACATTTTCCGACGAAACTCCAATATATTTCTTAATGCATTAAATGTGACCAACCTATTAATAGTAAATCTACGGTCTCTTGCTTAACAGAGTAAAGCTTATTTTGATTTCTTACTATAAAGGTTCATTTTAAGAGTCCAACTCTGGTATCTATTGTCCCAATTTTGGGTTATTCATAGAGCTTTAATCTTAAGTTAAATACAGTCATGTTACCTGTTATATATTGCCCACCTTACCCGATTTTTCTCCCATTCTACTTACTTATGAATGGTATTTATGCAAGTTCTGTACCACCTTAGTTACTTACTTGTCTTTTTTTCCTCAATGAAAACACAAGGTACTTAGAAAAATTCTTCTTTATCGAAATACTGCCCAAAAAGAAGGCATCCGGTTCAGTAAATTTCCAACGAAAACTTCGCGCTATAGGGGATTCCCAGAAAAGTGCAAAGTTGTTAGAAAATATCTTCTAACAGCTGGTAAGTACAAATATAAATATTTTTAAGCACATTAAAGAAAATTAGAGTATGAAGGATGTTAAAGCATCAAAATTTTTAGGCAACTATAATGCAAACTACCTTACGTTAGTTTACATTATTTTGATATATTTTTAATGGTATTTATACTAAATTGTATGTCATAATACTCAAGCAGGAGACGAAGAAACGATGCTTTTACTAAAAAAATTGAATAAGTCATATTTTATTTTTTTAAGTACTTTAAATAACTAGTGTATATCCCTAATGTTGAATTATTCTGCAATTTATTATTAGTTTTTTATATTTTAGAACATTGAACAAATGCGATTTCACCACAAGAAGTTGATAACAATGAAAACGTAAGTGATATGAAAATTAAAATCGTCCTTCGACTACGAGTACCGCAACTGGCAACACCAGTTACAATCCTCCAAGTCCAAAAAAATAGAGATGAATATATGTTGAATGACATTTTCACGTCTAGCACTGATATCAAAGATTTAATGATATAAAAAAGCATATCAAAGCATCTTGCTATTTGAAATGCAGCAAAATCAATCGATGAAACTATTTTTGTTTTTAAGATAATCCAGCGGATCTATGTATCCATCTTTGCCCTACTTCTTAGAAAGACAGAATCGAAAGTTTATAGACATTTCGATATGAGCTAAAAAATATCAGTGCAGCATTAGTAAATAAGATCAGGAAAGCAATGCAAAAGCAGTCTTGGTATCTTCTGGTGATTAAACAGTTATTGGAATCATGCCAGACGTGAAGGGTAGAAATGCAGAAGGAGGCAAGCGCTAAATTTTTGAAATCGGGTTTATTAGCTCAAAAAATCAGACTAATTCTAATATACATGTCTGCCAAAGAATTTTGTTGGAGCATCATTTTTTTTTAAATTCCCACTAAAAAAGTACAGCTAGTGGGGTCAAACGCCAATGTGTACTTGAGCACGATCGATCTTCGCTCCTGCGAACTATCAAGAAATCTCGATTGTAGCAAACCAAAGGACACATGTGTTTGACTTGTTCTTTTGTGTTCAGAGTCAAAGTTTGAGGCTTAAAAAAAAATTAAAAACAATGCCACGTAAGTGTCGGGATAGAAACATGTCGGGAAACGACAATTTTGAAATCGGAACGACATGGTGGAAAATCTTTCGTATCAAGATCAGGGAAGGAAATGCCGCAAAAGGACGTCGTGAATATGGTGTGTATAGGTTATGTTTCTTATTTTGACATTTTGTTGAAGTAACTTTTATTCTTTTATACTTTATTCTTTATTCTTTTCTTTACTCTTATTCTTATTATTCTTATTCTTTATTCTTTATTATATTCTTTACTTTACCTGCAAATGCAGTTTCAAGTGTTTGCAAGAATTATGTGCAATAAATATTCAATATCTGCGTAGCCAATTTTACGATTTACCAGATTATAAGATGGAACAAGGGTTTCTGAAAGGATGCATTAATTCGGTTCCAATGAAAAGAAATCGCCCGGGTTCTTATCAGGAATCCAAGAGGCAGCGTACATATGAATATCTAATTCAGGAACGCGACAACAAAGTGGTGCAGATTCTTAAGAGCTTTTGCTTGTAATTTTTGGAGTCAAGAAAAAGAAAGTAGCGTTAATTTGTAGAAAATATATAATGAAGTAATGAGTATAGCAGATAAGCGCCGTGGCCCTAGAAAATCCTTCAAACGGGTGGAGTGGACTACGAAAATGATGGAGTTTATATCTTCCATCTCATTTGAATTCGGTCACTATAATCGAAAGGATGCTCCGGAATGAAGTATCTCCCAGAAGATATAAATTTTTCGCTGCTTTTTCGGGAATTTCAGAGAAAATATCGGGACGAACACACTAAAAAAAATACACCAGTCACTGGAAGATTGTTCCATTCCATTTTTCGCAAGAAATTTAACCATTCCTTTCGTGGACCACGAATACATAACTTCTGCAGATGCAATAAACTGCGCAACCAAGAATTGCATGCAGCAACTTCTGCGGAGAAAAATGGTGGAAATGACTCGCTGAAAAAGTACCACGAAGAAGTCGCAAGGAGTCAGCTGATAGAAAAGGTGGAAAAAAACTTGAAAATTACGCTGTGTCCTTTGATTTACAGCAGCAAATTGGACTGCCAATCCTGACTCATAGTAAAATGTTTCACAGTCGTCAGTTAAATTGCTACAATCTCGGCATTCATGACGAACGACGGCATTCGTGACGAGCGACATTCATGTCGATATGAGAAAATTGATTCTTTGGAGCGACAATTGCGGGGGACAAAACAAAAATCAATTGATCATTGCTATGTACATGGTTTTCATTGCAAAAGGTCACTTTCAGGTGATGGTTACCGTTTCATAATATTTTTTAACGATTTTATAATAAAAAAGTTAAAACCAAAATTTCCTTGAATATCTTAAATTAATCACATTCTGAAAATATTAATACTGTAATAGCTAAGATAGGATTAAATAATAAATTGCTTACTTCGATTTTTAACGGGCATAATGTTACAAAAGTTGAAATCTCAGATTCACGATATTTCGAAGCCATATTTGGATTTTCAAATTGATCGAAACTGCACGATTTTTTTCAAACAAATTTTTTTGAAATCAATTTGTTCATTCAATAGCCGGAATTTCGATTTTTATTTCATTCTTAAACTGCATATTAACTGCACAATTAATTTTGAAAGATGTTAAAAATCAGTACAGGCCCGAAAACGAGCCTTAAAACGCGTCCTGTTTAATTAGTTCTCTCGAAACTGGATAACTATTTGTGAGCAAATAATTTTTAGTTCGATCGAGCATGAAAGTATCTCAAAAGTACTCTCCAAAATGAGAAGCGAGTGCGATGCAAAAAAAAACCAATACGATTGCGAAGCACCGGATGGGCGCGTCGAAGATCCTAAAAGAAATTTTAAATTAAACTTTTTTTACGTACTGCTCGATCAAGTATGTGCATCTGTTAGAGAGAGATTTTAAAAACTTACAGATTATAATAGAATCTGGTTTTTTTTATATAACCTGCAAATATCTTCTGCACGCAATCCTTTGCAGACCCATTGTAAAAAATTATAAGAAACACTGACGCATGGAAAAGAAAGTGACATTATTGGTAGAGATCTCGGCGATGAGTTAAATCGTTAAAATATAAGTTCCGAGAAGATATATAAAGACCCATCGAAGTATTAAATTTTTTAGATAAAAAAAATTTTCATGTCACTTTTCCTAACATATGGGTAGCGTTGCGTATTTTTTTAACTACATTTGTCACAGTTGAATCCGCGGAAAGAAGATTCTCAAAGTTAAAACCAATTAAGACTACATGAGACCGACTAGGTCAGATGATAGATTAGGCGCTCTCACGATGATATCAATTGAGAATTATATTTGAAGTTCAATGGATTTTTCTAATGTTATTAAACAGTTTGCGAGAGCAAAAGCCCGGACAGTGAGATTTATTTGATAATTTATGATGTACAATAACCACCGGTAGGTATTTAATTTTTGTGGAACCTTCCATGTACAATCACGTATGAATTTATGTAATGTATTCATATGCATATAGTATGTATGTTAATAATTTTATACATGTGAAATAGAGCTTTGAATATTAAATGCTTTGAGATAATTTGACATTACGTTTCCTTTACAATAATTTATTTTAGAAAAATTTAATTAAACGACACAACTAGTTCCTAACATATAGTATATATACAGAGTCATCAAAAAGTATTAGACTTCCCCTCCCCCCGCCCTATCAGCAAAAACATGCGTTTTCGAGAGAAATGTTTCAGGCAAAAGTTCCAGAGTTTTAGACAAGGATCTGAATGGTGACCTTAAAGCTGACCTTGGCGTTGACCTACAAAGTTACTTCAAAGTCAACTTTTATTTTTCAACTGGAAAGCCCTATTTTTGACACTGCCAATCAAGAGAACGAAAAATTTTACGTTCAGATATGCATCAAGGTCATGTGACCTGATGACAGCCGAGGTCCTTCCAGGATCGTATAAACTCAAAAAAAGTCTAGACGACTGATCAGCGAAACTATACGCTTCCGAGGAAAATGTTTCAGACAAAAGTTTCAGGGTTTTAGACGAGCATCTGAATAGTGACGTTGAAGCTGACCTTGGCGTTAACCTTAAAGGTAATTTCAAGGTCAACTTTTATTTTTTAAATGGAAACCCCTATTTTTGACACTGCCAATCGAAAGAACGAAAAATTGTACGTTTAGATATGCATCAAAGTCATGTGACACGATGACCTTCGGTGTCATTCCATGGCCGTGTAAACTTAAACAAGGTCTAGACCGCTGATCAACGAAAATATGCGTTTAAAAAAAATTGTTAAACATTGTATCTAGATCGTTCGACTAAGGCGAAATCCATCGTAGGTCCCACCAGTCTACAAAAAAAACCTGTGTGGATCCTGACTTAGCTGGCAGGATCCACATACGAACTTTTGCTTGTGGTCGGATTAGAACATCTCGCCTTAGCTGGCCGCTTCCACCTACAAACTTTTGTTTGTGGTCTGGTGAGACCATCTCGCCTTAGCTATCTGGGTCTACATAGGAACTTTTGTTTGTGGTCTAATGAGAACATCTCGCTTTAGCTAGCCGGATCCACATACGACCTTTTTTTGTAGATTGACGAGACCCTCAATGGAGTTCGCCGTAGCGGGCCGGATCTACATAGGGTTTGTTTTTTGTAGACTGATAAGAACTAAGATGGTTCTCGCCTTAGTCGACTGGATCTTGATACAATGTTTAATCTTTTTTTTTAACGCATATTTTCGCTGATAAGCCGCCTAGACCTTGTTTGAGTTTACGCGAACCTGGAATGACCCCGAAGGTCATCGGTTCACATGATCTTGATGCATATCTGAACGTAAAATTTTGCGTTCTTTCAATTAAAGGTGTCAAAAATAGGAGTTTCCATTCGAAAAATGAAAGTTAACCTTCAAATGACCTAGAAGGTCAACGCCAAAGTCAGCTTCAAGGTAACCATTCAGATCCTCGTCCAAAACCCTGAAACTTTTGTCTAGAACATTTCTTTCGAGAACACATATTTTTGCTGATAGGGGGGAGGGGGTTTAATACTTCTTGATGAGCCTGTATAATTTATATTATATTAACAATCGGGGGGGGGGGGCAAAACTTTATTTTCGCCCCGGGTGTCAAAACTTCTAAGGCCGGCCTTGCCTTTGATATGCTGTTACATTTCGATCAGGTTAAAATTGAAATTAAGGAGGACTTAACTCGTCAATTCGATTAAACAATATAAGTTAATTCATTCTTTTTCTGATCCATAAATCCAATTTCCGAAGATACTTTCTAACTAATACGAAAAAAGAATGTATAAATTGAAGGCTTCCTCGCCAGTGTCATTTTTAGACTGTAGAATTTTTATTATTTTTCAGATAATACTTGCGAATCAAGTCGTTGAAAACGCTTTAAAATAAAAATAATTATCGAGCCGTTTTCATTTTCCTTTAGGACTTATCAACTGATCGCGAAGTAGACAGCAAAATATCAGCAAAAGCGTCTCGCTTTATAAAGTAATTAGATAATTTTTATTTTTATTGTTTGTTCACCGTTCTGATAGCTATTTTTGAAGGAATCGAAATCCTGAACGCTGAAATTCAAAACCCAGACCTGCGCTTTAATGAATGTATCTAAAAAGTGCAAGTCGTGATGGAATGTTTAGCTGAACTGTTGTAGTCGAAATTCAAAACGGCATGGCTCGAATCAGTATTGGGTGCGAAGGATCTGGGATTGGCAGAACTTAAACTCCTGTGAAAACGCAAAATTTTTAAGTGCTTTTAAACAGACACAGGCTATGCGAGTATTACTCTTTTCGCAATCCGAAGACTTATTATCAGAAAATGTATTGCGATATTTGCGATTCTAATGGCGATGAATAGTCGATTAAAGTCGGGAACTCTGGAAATGATGAGTTCTTTCGAAATTTTCGAAGTAGGAAATGGAGGCTTTAGTGTAAAAGGCATCACTGACTTTTGCAATAAGCGCGATGTTGAATCGGGCATTCAGCGATTTTCAGACCCCGATTTTAATGAATGAAAGTTTATCTTGCATCGCCAAATATTTGTAGAAGTTCTAGCGCAACGAAATGTTACTGTACAGTTTTTGACAGACGATGCTACATTTTCACTGACAAATCTCGAAATAGGTAATCTTGTCCATGAGTTTAGAAAACTAATCAAAATCTTGCATACGATTCCAAATACTTCTTGCACGAACGAGCGGTCATTTACAGCTCTTAGGCGTTTGAAGTCCTTTTTGAGGTCAAGGATGGGACAAAAACGTCTTAATAATATCGCAAATCTACACATACATAAAGAAATCGCTGACGACATTGATGAAGAAAAACTCATGGATGAGTTCATCTTAAAAAATAAGATCTGAGGTGCTACTTTCGCCTTACGAAAATAGTGCGAAAAATAACTGATTTTTTTATGAAAGTTTCCATTGAGTTTTTCTTATGGACAATTTAAAGATTTTACGATTTACTATTTTTGCCGTGAATGAAAAATTAAACAACCAGAAACTTTTTATACTCCCCCCCTCTCTGGCTCAAATGATAGCTCCACACCCTGAACAAGTTTACTTCATCGACCCTGATTGTTACTGCGCACAGTATAGGGTTTTAGTTGGAATGACATTTAGAAAGACAACTGTCAGCTCTTCCTGAAGTCTCAAAAATGTCCGGAAAAGTTAGTACAAATTTAAGTGGATTACTTGTCTATTTGCGAATGCAGTACAATGGTGAAAAATTGAAAAATATTTAAAATTGCGGTCAGCAGGATTATTAATACAATCAAAAATTATCTCCATCTTGAATGGAGATTTAGAGATGATTCGAGGTTTAAAAGAAAGAGCTCTGTGTCCATTACCAAGCCGCCTTAGATGACGAAGACTTGAAGAAACAAGGGTCTTCCTTCCAAAAGGAATTTGCAACTACATGGTAAGGTCTAGTCCATGATTCTGACCTACACTCTGCATTGAAATGTTTTTGGCACTCTTTTTTTTGTAGTGATATTCCCAAACATAATTTGCTTATTAGAGTCCAAATTTTTCGAACTCACTTTCTAAGAAAATATACTGCTTTATTCGCTTTTTAGTGGTCCGAGCTTCAACTGGGCGCTTAGATCTTTCTTTTAAACCTAGAATATTCTTGATAACACCCTTCAAGATTGAGATAATTCTTTATGGTATTCATGATTCTGGTGACCACAATTTTAAATATTTTTTTCATGTTCAAAGTTAAGCTGCATTTTAAAAAAGACAAGTAATCTTATTGAATTTTTGCCAACTCTTCCGGACTTTTTTATGACTTTTGAACTGCTGAAAGTTGACCTTCCAAATGTTGACATGGCCCACAGTGATTTTTTCCGAATTTGTTGCTCTTACAACAAGACAATTTTCATCGAGATACAAAAAACTTCGTTGAACAGGTCGAAAGATTTCACTAAGATAGATCTACTTTTTCCCAAGGATCAGGACTCTGCTCCAGTATTAGTAGTCTAGACGATATCAACTTCTGATCCCACATTATATACAATATTTTGCTCGTCCTAATTAGGAAAAAAACTACGTCAGCCTAGAATAAAATGCCTAGACACGTTTCCAAATATTATACAACTTTAAAATACATTCATTTTTAACATTTAAAGGGTGTTCATGCTAGATTTCACTTTTCTTAAATTTTTTCAATAAATACAGGAGATTATTGTGCAACGATCTTGCAGTTTATAAGTCAATGTTGCATCGATGAAGGTAGATATTATGTACTGAAAACAGTGCCTATTACATGCCTCCCATATGGAAAACAAGTTATATTTAGACACTTTGAACTGTAGCATCTAAACAGTTCTTTCCATTTAAATAAAAAACTAGAGATGTATAGAAGAATATAGTAGAGAAATTTTCCAAAAATTTCAATTTTTACTTCAGTTTAGTATAATAGATATAACTGTCCAATGAATAATGTTTTTATTCGCACAAGAAATATAGCACAAGGAAGTACTGCCGATTTCGCAGCACACTTAATAAAAAGTTTTAAAGAAAGTTTAGGAAAAACGCCTTGGCCATTTCGATCTGGCTGAGTTTAAAATTTTGGACGAATTTCGCGCACGTCAGCTAATTTAATCATACTAAAATAGGTAAAAGTCCTAGCCAAATACAACGTCTATCACTATTACTATACACTGATATTTATTGCACGTTTTTACTATGTGACAAAGCACTTCTTACCTATATGTCAAAAATAATTTATCTTCTTATATATTAATTTACTTTTAAAATTATTTCGTTTTTGTTAAAGCTTTTTACTAAAATAATGAGTCATTAGTTCTTTCCTTCTTTCATTTTTTCTAAAATTCAAGCGGCTTTTTTAAGTAAATTTACATAAGTCTATAACTTATTCACTTATACAGTTATACCTTAAATAAAAATCCTACTTTCTTTTTTGCAATCCAATGTACGAACAGCATGCGTACTAGGATTCAACTAAGTTCCTTAGTATACGTTAGCAAAGATTTCTAGCGTGAACTGATTCAAGCAACTTCATACATTTTGATTACATTTATTAGTAAAATTGGTGATTTCAACTGGCTTCTGTGGCCATATTAACTACGGAAATGATTGTAACTGTAACACATTTAAACTAGTAATTTGGACAAGAATATTTTGTAAATCTAACCTGAAATGAAAAGTTACTTTGATCCCAAATTTAATGTATTGAACCCATCTACCGTAAAATAGTTATATTTCGCCATATATTCGAGTAGTGCATTTGTTAATCAGGTTTGTTTCAGATATTACTAAATGTTACTAGATGATCACATTTTTTAGGAAAGAGTCGCTGCCAAATAACTGACAGATGTTTCTATAAAGTAAGATTGTACCTTGCCGACAGTAGATCAACTCTCCAAACCATGAAGGTAGAAAATCTACACAATATCGATCAAGTTAAGAATCTTCAATAACAGAAAATGCTTGACGTCTTAATAAGACTAGATGGAAAATAATACTTTTCAAATTAAAATTATTTCTTGAAAAAAAAGATCCTGCTCCATCTTCACTCCACTGGCATTTTCTGTTATTGAAGATTCTTAACTTGATCGATACTGTGTAGATTTTCTGCCTTCAGGGGTTGAAGGGTTGATCTACTGTCGGTAAGGTACAATCTCTGGTGATATAGCAGATAAATTTAAAAATGATTTATACAAATTACTAATAACAACAAGAACCGTTGATCATCATCTAAGTACACAGAAACGCCTATATAAGAACAGTTTCGGTCGTTGCCTCGCACTGGTCTGGAGACTAAATCAGTCTGTGGAAACGTAAACTGCCTATTGTAAACTGGTAGCGACCCATTGATGACGCTGCAACACACTGCCACACGGCTGTGAAACTGTATGGGCCAGCAGCTCTTGGCAGAATTAAATCAGTTGATCCTATATATGCGTTATTGTATATTTTAACTTGAAATATTAGTTATTTGTAGTGTATTATACTGGAAAAACGAGGCCTTTCTGTGGAAGAATAGCGAGATATTTTATTTTCTAATTAAGTTTGCTTCCACAATGAATAATGTTTATATGATTCTGTAAAAACTGTTTGATACTCTTTAGGAAGCTATTATCACGTTATTTATTTATTAAAATTTAATATTAAAAAAATTAATAATGGTATATTTGAAGCATAACCTAACAGAAAAATTTTTAATGACAGGCAAACCAGATAATTTTTCGAACAGCCCTCACTAATTATTTTCGGTAGCTAATGCCTCGATTGTTTTTTTTATATATTGCATGCGCTAGGATAGCCTTGTTAGGAATTATGGTTTTCCTTAGATTAAGTTATTAGGTTCGAAATAAGCCACCAGTGCTTGCAATTTTGAATATAGTATTAAAACGTGTAATTTTGTGTTATGAGCATGCCTGTAGTGCTGTATTTAATTCCGTTTAAGTAAATTTGAATTAAGTTAAATAATGTCAAGAAAAACTTGTTTTTATAGGCAAAAACCAATGTTGAATTTAAACGGATAGCGATAGATTACTTCGTTGATAGAAATGGATGGGGTCGAATTCACACCTCCCGTATTGTAAAGTATTCAAAGGGATAGAGATTTAACTTAAGGTATTTGAAAGCTGATTACTATAAGTTAGAAATTTCTATGCGCTTGAATTCGTTATTTCCTATTCGCTATAAGCTATGTATACTAGAAATTTAGTTAAGTGAAGATGGAAAAATGTATGCTTCCAGGACAGTTATTTTTTTAAATCCCATTTTATATGCGATTTGCAGGAGCTCATGAGCTGCAAGGGCCGATAGGCAAATCTAATAGCGATCGAATAAACCTAGATTCCGGTGCGATTCCACGGCTCGAACGAGAACGCTTTCGCGTGGACATTCGGATGAAATGAAACGACGAGCTCCGCTCAACCATGCGTGCCTCTGCATTCATTGGGCGGCCCATCGTTCCAGGATGATTAATTAGTTGTCGCGCGTTCCATGTCACCGTGTCACTCTTGTCACGGCTTTGTCACTTCCTACAAACACCGGCTGGATACCAACCTAAAGCAAATTGCATTGTAACTGGACTGCCTGGACTGCAACAGGCGTGCCATTAATCAACGCCTGATGCATCGCGTTGCATCCAATATATTCTGCCAATTTCCAAGTAGCGTTCATCCCTTTTGCTGCGCCCGCTACGCAGCCCACTACGAATTTAGCAAAATATCGCCGTCGTCGATGCCAACACTACGAACCCCACCAACTCGAAGGCATCCAGCAAATGTATATCTATATATACGTACGCACGCTATTATATGTACAATAAACGGTAGTACCCGCATGATCCTACAATCTGATCGATAAACTCAAACAGTAATACGTGTGTAATCATATGTGCGTAGCTTGGACGCCGATAATTTTTTCCTGTCATCCTTTTAGTTGAAAAAGAACAGAGGGAAATATACTACGCACAGTAACATTATAGAGGTTTATACATAACATACTGTAAAGTGAAGAATTCGCACTTTTGCGTTTTTTAATGGGGTTGAAAATAAAAAAATAAAAATAATTCCTTTAGAAACTTTTTTTTTGTCTGAAAAGTTATTTCGTGTTCAAGTAAGCTCATTTTTCATTTAGATCATTGATCTTAACTTAATCTTTTACATGTTGAATAATAAAAATGTTATTGCCATGCTTCCCATAGAAACTCGAAATATATATTAGGATATATTTAATCTATTATTGGCAATGTAATGAACTCAATATGAATAGATAGGGGAATATAGTCAAGTTTGGGACGGGTTTTGTTTTTAATCCATAGTTTTCTCCCTGATAATGTTTTTAGGCTTTCCTTACACCGTCTTGAAGGTCGATTAAATTCGCTCGCAAGTTTGAGCGCGCCTAGGGCACGCAACTGTTGGTTCTCTCGCTTCGCGCTCGAAGGTGTATTCATCTCGCGCTTCACGCTCAATGCTGCATTTGTCTCGCCCTTTGCGCTCGGTCATTGTATTTACCCCACATTTGTGCACAGACCTATTGAGGTTAACGAACCAAGCATCGACAACTGCAATTTGGTGATTATGAATTCTCCTTTGTTAAAGCTTCTTCGGCTTTAACGAACACATTCTCATCACGTATCTCGTGCTTCGCACTCGATTTTGTCCAAAATTTTAACTTTTCTATATTACGTTTAACACTTCTATATCAAACTTATAATATATTTATTCAGATTATTTAGCGATAGACAGTTTTCACATAAAACTAATGCCTTCTCATTATGATGAGAATGTAATAATGCATCATTTTTGTGTGACAAAAATTTGAATTTTCGATTTTTTAACAAATTCAAAAAGTTGTTATGATAATCCTGTAGTTCTTTAAAAAATAATATTTTTCTTTTGTCGACTTTTTTTCATGTGGTGCGTTGAATGACATAGAATATTCATTTTAGTTATTATTATTTTTTTTTTAAGTTTGGAGTATAACTCTGGTAATTTTGTTGTTGTCAAAAAAAGTCATTAAGATAAATTGTTCATATTTTTGTGCTCTATAAAGAGCACTATATGAAAATTTCAAATCTTAAAAAAGTGGTCATAAAAATTTTGAAAATGCTCCAAATTATTGCATTTTTATTTAAAATAGTTCGCTAACGAAATCGTCCTTTCTTTTCATATCCTTATAAAGTGTGTCGAAGGGAAATTCAATAAAATAATTACTTCAAATGTTACCGTGTTTACAGATTACAACGACAACGACGATAATGACAAGGCCGACAGACAGACGTCATCGTAATAACGGTTTCTTTGGGAATTAGGAATTCTCGAAAAGTGAAAATTTCAAGAAATCCGCGATAGTCAGTTTTCCCATAAAACAATACCTTCTTATTATGATGAGAATATAATAATTCAGTATTTGTCGTGCGATTAAAAGATGAATTTTCTATTTTTTTTAAATTCTAAAACCTGTTATGCTGAACTTGTAAGTTTGTCAAAAAGTAACGTTTTCCTTTTCTTGCCTTTTTTTATATCGTGCGTTGATTGGCTTAGAATTTTCATTTTCATTTTGTATTTTGAAAAAGCCATAACTGTGATAATTTTCTTTTTATCAAAAAAATCCATCAAGATAAATTGTTAACATTTTCGTTTGCTATAAATGACCGTATACGCACGACAATGACAGCCAGATACCAACCTGAAAACCTTTTTTTCCTTCTGAGGAAATTTCAAAACGTCGATATTTGATGGAATCCGCGAAAGTCATTTTTCGTATGAAACCAATACCTTCTCATTATAGTGTGTATATAAAATGCGCGTGCCCTATCACAGAAATCTGAAAATCAAATTTTTAGATCTTATTTAGACAAACCATTTTTTTATTACACATTTTACTGTACCGAGTGCTGTCTTCCACAAATTTAGTTTGTTTATTTTTTCGTAAATTGTGTCGAAAAGTGATTCATTATGAATTTGTAGTTTTTCCCAGTGCGTGTAATTTGAGCTTTTTCATTTTTTTTGTATCTTGGATATATTAACCAAAAAATGGGATTTGTGGATTTTTAATTTTTTTTTGTAGGATCAAATTTGGAATGTTCAACTTTTCGACGAAATTACAAAAGTTGTTATCATAATCCTGAACTTGATCTTTAGTTTAGGACAATAAACGAGTGTGCCAAAGGGCAATATGATAGATTAATTGTTTCAAAAGTTATCGTGTTTACAGACAGACATACAGACATACAGATATATTCGTAAAAACCTGTTTTTCGGTTTTAGAGGGTCTCAAAACGTTGACATTTGACAAAAACTGGGCGGAGGGGGGATCGAATTTTACACAAATCTAATACCTTCTCTGATGAAAATGTAAAAATGTGGAAGCCAATTTTATGAATATCTTTCAATCAGCAAAAAAATTTATTGTATTATATGATGGAACTTTTTCTCTTGTAACGACACACGCTGCAATGTCGAGTGTGAAAAGTACATAAAAATGACCGAAAGTGCAATTACGTCGATTACTACACTTAAAAGTTACTCCCCAAGATAATTTTCAGTAAAAAAATAGCGCATTGTTGACAAAAAATGTGTCGAAGCCTATACATTCAACGGTATTTTTGCATTGTTGGGTGGAAAAATCACCTGCAATATAAACAGACTACTCTTCCGACATAGCAATTCATTCAACTTAATCTCAACAAGATAATAGGTATGTATACTCCTTTTAAACACACTTTTTGGTGCAGCTGAAACAAACATTAAACATCTTCTCGTATTGACATAGAAAGAGAGTAACTCGCGCTCGATAGTAGGTCGATAATAGGTCGATAGTAGGTCGACAATAGGTCGATAGTAGGTCGATAATAGGTTACCTCGCGCTTCGCGCTCGAACATAATTACACCTCGGGCTTCGCGCTCGGATATTTATTCTTTGCATTTGGAATGCTTGAAAAAACTTTATCAAAAAGATCTCTTTTAGATGGCAGTATTTATATGAGTCTTCATATTCTGAATTGTCTGCTTAATTAAGTATAGTCAAAGATTAAGTTTCTCAAAGCTGTGTAGGCTTTGAGGTACTCATTGCCATTGTGACACTCGCGCTGCATGCTCGTTTTCCGACAGATATTTGTAAAAAGGTTTTGTTGGATTTGTTTCTCGTAACTTTCGTCGTCATCAAGAAGTGATTCTTAACGAAATTGTAGATCTTTTCTGGGATAACCATTTTTGTTAATTCATCTTTTTTGTATCCTACATAGATTGTCCACAAAATGAAATTTTTTATTTTCTATTATTATGTGTGTAATTTAAATTTGAATTTTCGATTTTTGAAGAAAATCCAAAAATTGGTTATGATATTCTTGTAGGGCTTTCAAAAATAAATGTTTTTCTTTTTTTGTCTTTTTTTCATATAGTGCGTTTTTCGGCTTCAAATTTTGATTTTCGGTTAATTAGAAAAATTTTGAAAACGCTATAACTCTGAGAATTTTCTTTTTATCGAAAAAAGTCATTAGGATAAATTGTTTGTTCTTTTTAATACTATAAATATCCATACATAGAACTTTTAAATTCAAAAAAAGGTTTTTTTTTAAATTTTCAAAATGCGCTCACTTTTTGAATTCTTATCAAAAAAGGCTTGTTGAAGAACTCGTCCTTTCTTTTAGGACCTAAAAAAAGTGTGCCAACGATGAATGCGATTGGTTCATTTTTTCGAGAGTTATCATGTTTACGGACGGACAGACAGACAGGCGCCAACGTGAAAACCTAATTTTCGGATTCAGTGGGTCTCGAAACGTGGAGAGCCGTTGAAAAAGTTTGTTGTCAAATTTCCGACAATTGTAATACTTTCTCAATCATAAATGATGAGAATATAAAAATTATTGAAATATTATATTGACCGGGTGACAAAATAACAAGGGCGTGCTGAGTAATCCCTATTACGCATTATTACGCATTATTATTCGCTCTTACATAATTATTACGCTGATATTAAGGCACTATGGGGATTGCGAATGAAACTGTCAACCCCTAAGGGCGCTATTGAGCGTGGAGAGACACCAGATGGCACCTCCATGGCGGTGACGTCGGCTATTCGCATTATATCAGTCCTTGATAAAGCGGTGTTGTAGTGTTTATTTCAGGGGGGAATCCCATGTAACAGCCTAAAAATTAAGTTATTTAACTCGTGAGTCTGAAATAAACAAGTCTGAAAGTATTTGAAGTTTAGATCCTTAGTTAGTCGTTGAACCAAAAAAATTTCTAGAAATATTAATATTTCATAAAATGGCAGTCATTTGAGAAAAATCTGATTTTTATTAAGAAATTTTCTCAAATTTGTTTTCAAAAAATTGTTAAAACAATTTTTTTTAATTTGGAGTGGTTCACTAACAATTGAAACATTCAGGGCTCACACTCCCCCCCCGGCAGGGGTAGCGACGGGCTATTTTTCGGCACTACCCGAGGAGCAAAAAAATGGGTGATAAAAAGAAATGTATCAAAAATGGGATTTTTAAATCTTGTGTGCATAAATTCAATGTTGTGGAGCATTTTTTAAAACTTTTTAATCGCTACGTAGCACCTACTCCGCCGATGAAAAGATTTCATCAACGATCGGTTAAACAGTTGTGAACAGTCTGATACGTTTGTTCAAGCCTGTTTGCTTGGCCATGCATTCCACCACTTAAGGCGCTTCAAACGGCTGTAAATTTCGCAAGTGGCGAAATAAATCTAAACGGTTGAGTTGTTGAACGCCATATTTTAAACACATGATCTAAATGGAATTACACCGAACCGTTCAGCTCGCTTTTTCCCGAAACTGCTCTAGTTATTTTTCTTTGTAATTGAAGTGGAGATTATTTTTTCTCGCTTAAAACTGGTGCGTTGTGTACAGTACACGGGCGTATACCAGTAGCATGGTCAGTATTTTAGAATCGCCATATCTGAAACAGGTTTCCACGATCCTGTAAATAAGTATTATATAATTTTTTTTTGTTTCTTCACACCACTTTCGCTATGAAATGACTGTATTCGTACGTGCATTCATTATCAATTGGCGAATTACCAAAATAAATATATTAGAAACCAAAAAGTTTTCAACTGTGAAACGTAAAGGAAACAAAGCTTGTAATTAACATTTTCAAAATTTGGAAGATGTTGAATTTGTAAAATTTATAGTTTAAAGTTGTACAAATGTTTCACCTCAAGGCAAACAAATCATTAATATAATAACCGTGGCGGACCGAAGGAACCGAATGGAGCCTCTACAAAGTACCCGTAAAGACCCCATTGGGTCCCCATTTGGTTCCTTTTTAAAAGAAAAAAAAACAGAAAAATCAACTTCTAAATTGTTGAAATTTGGATTCTACGTTAAAATTCCTTACAGACGGTCACGGAATAATCGCAATAGTTTTTTTTGCAACGGTAAAATGTTTTTTAAAATGTAAGACGCATAACGCCTGTTGACTGCTGCACTTCAAACGCATCCTCTGTAAGTAGCCGTCAATAGGCGTTATAGATCTTATATATTTTTTTAACTTCTTACCGCTGCAAAAAAAGTGTTGCGATTACTCCGTGAGTTTCCAATAGAAAATTTAACACAGAATCCGAATTTCAACAGTTTAGAAGTTGAACTTGCTATTTTCTTTTAGTTTTTTAAAAAGGAACCAAATGGGGACCAATGGGGATTTTACGGGTACTTTTTAGAGGCTCCAGTTGGTTGTTTCAGTCTGCCAGAGATAGGGTGACCATATGTCAAAGAGGGAAAACCGGGATATTTCTCATCGAAAACCGGGACAATCCCGAACACTTCCCCCACTCCTCGCCCAATCATTATTAAC
>NC_046660.1:127345477-127351160 GCF_010883055.1 Belonocnema kinseyi | reverse complement strand
TCAGCAAAAACCGGGACAATTACAGCACTGACCGGGACACCGGGACGGACAGTAAAAAACTGGTAACACGTCCGGGAAAACCGGGACGGATGGTCACCCTAGCCAGAGAAGTAACACCAAAAATTGTTATTCATAAATTAGCGAACAAAAGTTAGATCTACTTTATTTATCATATTTAAATAAACTGAACTCATATGTTTGCTAGAAGGATAAAAACAAAATATTGTTCACTAAAAGTTGGAAGGCGTCAAACATCAATTTTATTATTTTTTTATAGCAGTTAAGTATATATATATACATACATATAAATGAATGTGTATTTAGGAATTAAATAGGAGTGTCTACGAAATAAGATAATAATAATAACTTTCATTTTCTACCTCCCCCCCCCTCCTACAGCCCCAAATAATATTTTATGCCATGGGCACTGCAATATATAATTTTATTTATTCAATAATTTCACACTTGTCATAAATTTTATTTGATATACATATGTCACGTTTTATCAATAGGAAGAGGTTATGAAGCACATAACCTAGAATTGTCGTTAATCTATTTTCCTTTACCCATCTTCTACATTATAATACATTTTATTATAGCAAAACAACAGACTCAGACTGGTTATGAAATAGACTGGATAAATGTTCAAGTTCTACACCATGAGCTTAATAAATTTAAAAGATTGTTAGTTGAAATATTCTTTATTAAGAATGGAGGTGATAAATGCCTGAATGTAATAACTGATCTCAAACATTATAGTTCTTTATATAACATAATCTTAGATTCTTTAATTTGATTTACAATTTTTTCATACTCCTATTCTCCCTAGTTAAATAATCAATTAGATGAAATTATCAATTGTATTCGACTTCCATATTTTTTCCTATTGAACCTTATACTTCGAAATTATAGTTACACTACTGATATCTTATCTTTTGTACACCATCTCTCTCTATTTTCTCGTTCTCAATACCAAACGTTAGAATGGAGCAGAACGCAAATTTCTGCTCCTTAATTTTTAAAGTGATTTTACTGATATACATTCGAGCATTCTTCACAATTTGGCAAAACATTAATCCTAACCGAAAATTTTATAACAAAATATTTTAACAAGCATCAAAAATGACATCCTGGCAACATAACAATTGAATTATATTTGCTAACCTTATTTGTAAAAAAATGTCAAATTTTCTTCTCTTTTTTTGTTCTGATGTCGATTAATTTTAATAACTATCTCATTAAATTTCACAATATTTTTATTAAAAAAAATGTTTTTATTTATTTATTTTTTAATAGTCTAGTTAATTGAAAATTCGAACCTGAGAGGATAGTTCTTTTAATTTTACTACTTAAATCGACCTTAATGAAGTTTTATTCCTGATGAGGAGAGTGTTATACTCTCGAAACGTTGAAAATTTTATCTTCAATGAAGGATCTAATATCTATTCCTTTAATTTTTTGTCTGAAGAAAGTCATCTCCATTAGGAAATAACCACTATACAATATGAAAGCAACTCAGACGAAAGAACACCAACAGCATATCAACAACATCGATTTAAAATAAGTATATTTATATTGTTTGACTAAATATAACATTAATTTTATGAGCTCTTAGGTCGAAATATTGATTATGTTCTTCAAAGAAATCAAAACATAATACCCTGATTCGTTTAGGGACGTTAAAAGTCTTATTAATTTAGATAGAAATATTTAAAAATGTGAAGCTAGAGAAGAATTCTTAGTTAGTTGTCGTAGTCATGGGTTAATGCCAAAAAATATCACAAATGCTACGAACAATGTTAAGAATCGACATTTTTTTAGTTTTTCTGCTAAGAATGATGTCAATTTGATGGTTGATTCTTTGGAACGTCGTTTATTGAATGACGAGATTAAAGATTTAAACTGTCACTTAGAATTTCTTGAAAATACTCTTAACAACACTAAGATCAAGTTGAGAAATGTTTCACCTTCTAATATTTTACCAATATTTTACAAAATCAATATAATGTTTCAAATTCTGTACAATAAAAAAACGTCCTAATAAGAAATTTGAAAATTTAGTTCGCAATAGTAAAATTGAGCAGATTAATATTAATAAACATAAAGACAAAAGTAATGAAGATTTTAAGGATCCTTGGATAATTAACTATAGCAATGTTACAATTCCGGACGAAATAAAAGACATTCTAAGGTTGGGTGAAAAAACTAGTTCATCGTTTGTCACAAGTAAACAGAACATTGTTTTTAATATTGTTAAAGATATAGAATCTAATATTGGATTAATCGAAAACTCTGAAGACAGAGACATGCTCAGACATAGAATTATAAATTCATCACAACATTTTATGATAAGAAGAGAAATTTTATCTGTTGATAGAATATTTGCAAAGAATATTAAAAAAAAAACAATTTTTTCATTAAATCGAACAAAGAATTGCTTATATCACATACAGATAAAGGCAATGTTACAGTTATTCTTAATTACATTTCCGAAGACAAAGATACGGAATATAGGCCTGAAGTTCGAGACGTCTGACATAGATGGTTTCACACTAATTTTTATTATTTTTTTTATTTATTTTTTTAAACTTTTTTTTTAGCATAGAAATGTAGGGGAAGGTTAAAAAACACAGTCTCACTTTCAGTTTTTCCAGTTTTTTCTTTAAAAAGAAATAAGAGAAAAATCAAATTTTTTCCTAAAAATGCTAAATATTCTATTTAAAAAAATATATTTTACTCCTTTCTTAAATACTAATATCGACACACCGCATTCACGAGGTGTGAAGACAAAGTTAAAAATTAATGTTCTATTATAAAAAGTGTCCAATTCGACAAAACGGGCTTCACCAATCGTGTCAATGCCCTTATACGGACCATTTTGACATTGAATTAATCAAATGCGACATTTTTTAATATCATATTATTAAAGATATTTTCGAGAGGAAAGATAATAAAAAATAAAATAAAAAATCGTATGTCCGGACGTATATCAAATCTGATCAAACGTTGCCCTGAAATCATGTCAATGCAAATATACGGTCCATTTTAGAATAGAAGTAATCAAATATGACATTTTTATATAGCAGATTTTTAACGCTATTTTCTAAAGGAATGAAAAGAAAAAAGAGAAGCAAAAATCGTATGTCCGGACGTGGGTCAAATCTCACCAAACGTTGCCCTGAAATCATGTCAATGTACACATTGACATGATTTTTTAAATACTAATATCAACACACTCCTTGTTTAAATACTAATATCGACACACCGCATTCACGAGTTGCAAAGACAAATTGGAACCCGAAATATTTCTTAGTAATAAATAGACATGTGTCCCGGCTTCTTTGTGAGTAGGCCCTTGTTCAAAAATTATGAGCGTATGAAAATGACAGTAGCCGGGCCTGCCAAATGTCTACATATTTACCTGTTCCTCTTTCAAGGTTGCGCCACTAGTCTAGTGGGAAAGGGCCAGTCTGACGATCTGGTTGTCGCTAGTTCAAATATTTCTATCGACAATTTTTTGTAATTTATTTTGTTGCTCTAATTGAAATACAAAATTGTAAAAATCTGACTATTTTAAAATCGCACTCCCGGCACTCTACTCGCACTCACAAACGGACATAAAAATATGATTCATAAACAATCACAAATAAATAAAATAAGGAATAAAACGCAGACGAATTTTTTCAGACCCATTTTGATGACGAGCCCCTTAATCAAAGAGAATATTGCAGTCGATGTAAAATAGACGATTAAAAGAGCGATGTGGACCAAGCAGAAATTGACAAAATTTCGGAATCTTGAATCTCAGTAAAGCTAAAATTATGGCATCGTTGTTCCAGCCATTATTATTAATCCTTTAGATATCTAAGCATAGTACAAAAGTAAGATTGTAAAATACGCCACTATAACAGTGTATAAAAATGAGTACAATCATTTTAGTAAATTGAATTCCAAAAAACCTATGCACTTAAACACTCTTAGATCTGTACCCGGCGTAATTCACTTTCGCTGATTACTATATTGAATAGATCTATCGCCAAACGGCACATGAAAAAAAATCACTATTTATAAGTGCTTATGGGAACGTCTGATTGCGTTCTGACTTGAAGCTCTGGACTCAACTAAGAATTTTACAGCTTGGCCCGCGCTTTTCTACGATTTCGCGCCTTTTCGCTTCTCACGAGAAAACTCTATCGCTTATTGGCTTGCAATTCGGAAACGTGCATTATCAAGCATACACTTGACTAATTTTTCATTACATGTTGGTAAACGACTTTGATTCTTTACAAATTATCACAATTTTGAGTGGTGGAACAACTAACGCCGAGCTGGAGATATCAGGAACTGATCAACTTAGCACAGTGTTCGAAATGCTTTACGATACGAGGTAAAAATAAGAAATAACTACTACTTGACACTTTGGAGGACAAAAAAGACTCTTTATTTTGGAGAAAACCGAAGAGAAACACTTTCACAACAAAAACCATGTTCTTTCTACCATCGTCGTCAATCATCTGCCGCTACTCACCCATACGTCACGCCACCTAGAGTCCTTTTCTTAAATTAAAATCAAATACGCGGGTATATTCAAAAAAGAATACATTTCCAACATCCTCCCACCTTGAGGCTTTGACTCAACAAACATACTTTAAATTACAATTCGTACTTAAAAATATTGAGGTTTTTTAACAATACGTCCGCTGCGAGTTCTTACCTCTTTTTCAACTTCACATTCAGTAGGTTTACAATTCGATTTATCATCTATTTCTCTGACAACTACTTTTTCTATCACTTTTTCCTGTAAAGCCTGAACTTCGTTTGTATTATTTTCAATTTCTAAAGGATAAATTCGTTGTATTGGTCGTTTAAAATTACCTTCTTTTGCTCTTAGAACGGCGACTCTAGCTCGACCATCTCTTCCTACAATTAATTTGTCGATTCTTGCTAATGGCCAATCAATACGTTTTCTGTTATCATCACCAATGAGAACTATGTCTCCCAACTTTAGTTTACACGACTCTTTTACATTCCCTCTAGAAATTAGTTGACTCAAGTATTCTTTGCGAAATAGATTTCTGAAATGTTCCATTATCTCTTGTTTACGTTTAAATCTAGAATTCAAATCAACCTTATTGAGTATGTCAAGATCAAGAGTCTCCGATTCTTTGAAGTCGTGTAGAAACATTGCAGGAGTGAGTGTTTTCAAATCATTTGAATCGTCCGAAACATATGTTAAAGGTCGAGAGTTTAGAGTAAGTTCACAATCGCATAATACAGTACTGATCTCCTCATATGTGAGACACGATCTTCCATGAACTTTGCGGAGAATACTTTTTACCATTCCGATTAATCGTGCCTACCAGCCTCCCCACCAGGCCGCCGAGGGTGGATTGAATCGCCAATCAATTCTTCTAGCTGAACTATACTTAAAAATAGTATTCCAGTTTAGTTTTTCAAAAGCGTTATCCGCGCCAACAAAATTCTTTCCGTTATCGCTATACATAATAGTGGGCCTACCTCTACGCGCGACGAAACGACGCAAACTTCCTAGGAATGCAAGAGTTGACATTGAAGTCACGACCTCTAAATGTACTGCTCTGTATACTGCGCAAGTATATAAGCATATCCAACCCTTTTGCTGTCCCTTTAAATATACTGGGCCTGCAAAATCGACACCTGTCAC
>NC_046660.1:127342264-127345377 GCF_010883055.1 Belonocnema kinseyi | reverse complement strand
CCAATATTTTTCTCTTAATTGACACATTACAGTTTGCACACCAGCATGACACATATTCTCGTGAGTATCACGGATTATCAATTCGACAACTTTGTGTTTATGTTCTAGCAATATAGGGTACAAAAAGGAAAATTGTCATTACGTTCAATTATTTTTGTTTTCAAGCGCAATATTCCATCTTCGCAAACAAAAACTTGTAACGATCTTAACTTCAGATCGTCCTTTGGCAAAAACATTTCTCTTTGTAAACAGATTAAAAACATCAATTCAGTCTGATATATCTCCTGATAAGTGAGTTGATTACCTTTATTGTTTTCAGTCTTGAGTTTAAAATCTTTGAACCTTAGCATAATAGCAAAAAATCTAATCATCTTGTGATAGGAAGAAAAATTTATAAACAATGTTAAAATCAGTTTGCCCTTTCGTATTCAGCAGTGAGATCTGAGCTGACTTCTTTATCTCACTATTCACTTCGTTTTCATCGACTTCACTCGTCAAACTTCGCCAGTTTAGCTGATCCCCCCGAAGCCATTCGGGGCACTCCCACCATCGGGAATCGAGAAGCTGTTTTGCTTGACAGACGCGAGACGGTAGATCGGCGGGATTCAATTCTCCAGGCACATACCTCCACGACCCTGACAAAGTTAATTGTCGAATTTCGCGTACGCGATTTCAAACAAAAATGCCGAATTGTACGTCCCGATTCAGCCAAGTTAAAACTGTTGTCGAATCTGACCAATAAAAAACTGGTACCTCTCGGTAATCTAAAGCATTTATTATTTCACGCGTTTGTCTACTTCCTATCGATGTGGCTAAAAGTTCCAAGCATGGGATTGTTGTATTTTCTAGAGCTACAGTCACAGAAAGTATGTAAAGATAGTTTACCTCTACCAAGCTTTCTCGGAACTTCGATATCATATAAATAATGTAATTCTTTATACCATTGTGTGAATTTTTTTCTGATATCAACGTCTACTGGTATATCCCAATAAATTTTCTTTTCCCATAATCTTTTTAACATTAATTTAGGGAGCAAAGTTACTGGAAAAGTGAACCCAATAGGATCAAATACTTTGTGCGCCAGAGAAACAATTGTTCGCTTGGTAACCGTTTCAATGTTTTCTTTTTCAAAAATTGTTGGATTAATTGAAATTGTATCACGAGCTTTATTAAACAAAATACTCAATACTTTGGTAGTCTCTTTTTCAGTCGAGTCGCGAGTAAACTCCCACCCTCTTAATTCGAAACTGCCTTTCGCCATTATGTCCTTCGCCTCTGATATAAAGAGATTTAGTTCTTCTGACGATTTAACACTCGTAGTGCAATTATCAACATAAAATGATTTCGACAATCTTTGAATACTTACCCTTGACCAGCGCCCAGAGAACTGTTCGGAAACTGCGCGTAGTGCTTTCGAAAAATGGAAATCTAGAACCGCTCCCAATAAAAAGGCACTGCATGTCAGACCGAAGACTACCCGTTTGTGACAAAAAATTCTAATTTTTCCATCTACCGGCCACAGAAATCGTAAAAAATTTCGATCTTTTGAATTTACTTCGATCTGTAGGAACGCTTTACGAATATCTGCTAATACACTGATCTCATGTTCGCGGAATCTCAATAACGTAGCTGGTATCAGCTCGATCAGATTAGGACCTTTTTCGAGACACTGGTTCAGTGAGGGAAAACCCTTTTCGCTCGAGGAAGCATCGAACACAGGCCTTATTTTGGTAGTACTCTTTGGCTTGACTATATGACGGTGAGGTAAGTAATGAGAGAAAGTATCTAAATCGTTTTCTGGTACTAGTTCCATGATACCTTCCTCCTGCCATTCATTAAATACTTTACCGTATTCGTCATAAAGTCTGTCATTTTTTTATTTTTTCACCGTATTTTCTAATCTCTTTCTAGCTAAATCAAAATTACGTGATACTGGCGCATGGTCTTCGATCTATGGCAAACCTACCGAATAGCGATTGTTTTCATTTAAGGAAACAGTTTTCAAAAAATTCTGTTTAATAACTTGCTCCTTCAAAAAACTATCAGATTGCTCTACCGGATCTTTAATTCCTAAGGTGTCTAGATTCCACAACTCAGAGATTTTTGCATCCGTCACAAACATTGAAAAAGCCGTGATGACCGTATCTTCACGTTCAGGCGTTTGAGTTTTACCCATAATTGTCCAACCTAGTTTGGTTTCTATAGCAGTAAGACTATTTGACAAATCATGCTTTCTTCTGGTCATTAGTCTACCTGCTATATTTGCCCCAATAAGAAGGTCAGTCGTACTTCCTAAATCTTCAGTATTCTGATCTAAATCGCAAAGAGAAATGCCTTTACCTTTCAATTCTTTGAACCAATCCGCTTTTCTTACACTTGGAATATCTTGGCAAATAACAGGCTGCTCTAAAACTTGAAAATTACAAGCATAATCTCCCTTCACACTTTTCATACGGGCTAGATAAATATTGTGCGACTGACTTTCTGTTTTTACGCCACCAAACAGTGAGGGTACTACTTCTTTATCCCCGATAGATTTTTAATTTAAAAATCTAGCTAGACTGGGCCGAATATAAGATCTATGAGAACCACCATCGATTACTGCTCGCACAACTTTTTTATGAGAATCTGAGTATAAAACAACACGTAAGGTTTGTAAATAAACAACATGGAGATTAAAGTCGAAGCTTGCAAGATTTTGTTCTTTTATCTTTGTATCAGTCTTACTAGGAACCGCCTCACTGTTTGTATTATCAAGAGTCGGACAAACAAGTATCGAATGACGATTACCACACCAAGCACAAAGTAACTTTACTTTACAAAATCTTGATTGGTGCCCGCGTTTCAAGCATCTGAAACAACAATTATTTTGCTTAATCAAATCTTTTCTCACTTCGCACGACAATTTTTTAGCTTTCTCGTAAGCCGAATTTTCCTGATTATCATCGCAAAATATACATTTTTTACGCCTTTCCTCATTAGAAAATAAAGCGCTCGCTGTCGGTACTTCATGAGTACGAGGGTGGATTGATAAGTTTCCGGCCTGACCAAGAAAAACAACGTTTTTAAGAATTTTTTTTTTTTATTTCTCAACATAATCTCCTCCAAGGCTG
>NC_046660.1:127340593-127342164 GCF_010883055.1 Belonocnema kinseyi | reverse complement strand
TGTTCAAAAATTGTCAACACTTTTGACTTAAATCTCGGTAATTTTTCATGAAAATAATAATAATAATGACCTAATGATAAGTTTGATGAAACATTGGGGGTTTCGAGAAAAATTGTAATGTTTCAAATATAGCGGCATGAAACGCTTTCACGTGAAAACATTCCAGCCCTATGAATCAGAAAACAAAATGGTGATCCCTTACTGTGTGTTGGAAATGTATTCATTTTTTGAATATACCCGCGTATTTGATATTAATTTAAGAAAAGGACTCTGGGTGGCGTGACGTATGGGTGAGTAGCGGCAGATGATTGACGACGACGGTAGAAAGAACATGGTTTTTGTTGTGAACGTGTTTCTCTTCGGTTTTCTCCAAAATAAAGAGTCTTTTTTTGTCCTCCAAAGTGTCAAGTAGTAGTTATTTCTTATTTTTACCTCCTATCGTAAAGCATTTCAACATTTCTGGCGACCGTGACAGGACGGTAGTAGGTGATATAAGTGACTCATAGAGTGACCCTTTTGTTTTTTGGAGAGAAGTTTTGTGTTCTAGCTCCAAATATGGAGTCCTTGAAAAAGGCTTTGATCGGCGTGTTGCATTGCAGTTGCTAGAGTCGAGAATGGCGGAGCTCGAGAATGTAAACACCAAATTCGTTGAATTACTGCTCACATCAGATACAAGCGAGGAAGAAGTAGAAGCCGAGATCGAGACGCATGAAGAGTACAAGTTAAATTTTCTCATGACTAACCTACAACTAACGGAGCAAGAATCTGGTCAAAACGAGCAGGTAGCAACTTCAAGTCGAATAGACGCTCGTCCTCAAAACCCCGTTAAGCGTCCTACACTAGAAATTCCTAAGTTCAGTGGTAGTGTCAGCAATTGGCTACAGTTTTGGTCGCATTTCCGGAAAATTCACGAGGATAGAAGTATTACGCCGGAAGATAAACTCGAGTATCTGAAACAAGCCACGGAAAAAGGCTCGAAGGCTGAGAATATAGTTGAAGGTTATCCGACAACAGCGGAAAACTACGAGAAGGCATTTAGCAGTCTGAAGAATCGTTTCGGGCGAGATGACTTGTTGGTGGAGTACTATACGCGCGAACTCCTTTCGTTGGTTTTACAAAACGCAGATGATAAAGGAAAAAATTAAGCGTCGCAAGCATATACGATAAAATATCCGCACACATTCGAGCGCTTGAAACACTTGGTGTCACTACGGATAATTATGCGACGATGTTGTATCCATTGGTTGAGTGATCACTACCGGAGGAGATTCTGAGAACATGACAGCGTTCTATGACAAGCAGCGACTTAGCAGTACAGGGTGCAGAATCCACGGATCGGTTATCAAGGTTAATCGATTTTTTGAAATCTGAGGTAGAAAATGAAGAGAGGATCCTAATGGCAGTCAAAGGTTTCGCAACCCAAACAGAAAGTAAGAAACGACAGATTACAAAAGAAAACAAAGGTAAGGTTGAATATACGAGGGTGGATTGATAAGTTTCCGGCCTGACCAAGAGATGGCGCCACTAGGCCTACCTTGAGGTGGCGTTCTATAGTACCATCCTTAGATAGC
>NC_046660.1:127338888-127340493 GCF_010883055.1 Belonocnema kinseyi | reverse complement strand
ATAAGAGGATGCACGGTATCTTCCACAGAAATGTGAAGGATCAGTCAATGTCTTGTGAGCTAACGTTTGCTTTCCTTAAATCGTCCGGATTGAAGTCTGGTAGAGAGGGTTTCATTTTTGCATGCCAAGGCGGTGTCATTTCCACCTTAACATACCGTCGCGACATTTTGAGCCACGACATTCCCGATGATAGCTGCAGGGCGTGCCATGCACACCCCGAGCATTTAGCTCACATCCTATCTAGTTGTCCAACACACGCGGGAACGACCTACATTCAAAGGCACAATGCGGCACTAAGAGCACTTTATTACCATCTCTGTCACTCCTACGGCATTCACCTGAATATCGCTCCTCTAAATGCTCCTAGGGAAATTGAGTCAATTGTCGAGAATGGGAAGTGCCGTATATAGTGGAACTTTATATTCTCGACAATTGTTTCTGTTGCTCACTCGAGGCCTGACATGGTTCTTCTTGACCTCGAGAAGAACCATGTTCGTTATTGAATTTTCGGCACCAGTTGACAAAAACATCATAGCCAAGGAGAATGAAAAGAAAGAGAGGTATCGAGACCTTATAAGGGAGTTGCAACGATTGTACCCGGAATATTCTGTTAAACTGATCGTCCTTATCATCGGCGCTCTTGGAGGTGCAAAGCTTTCACTTGCTAATAGCCTAAAAAGCATCCCTGCGTGTCAAAAATATGCTAGAACACTTGCGGGAAAAATGCAGAAGGCGGTTGTCCTTGGGTCGCTTCGTGTTCTTAGGGTCCACGAGGCTTTTGCTCGATCGTCGTATTGATTCCTTTACAGACTGTAACCACCTATCTCATGGTTGTGAGACGGGGTAATGGCTGAAATTTTACCGCGATTTCGCTGGAAGCGGGTGCAATTTTTCAGATGAGCACCCGCTCCCGGCGAAATCCTGCGGTTGTCCTTATGCCAAATTTTTAATTATATCCTTGGCTATGATGTTTTTGTCAGCTGGTCAGCATTGTGCCTTTAAATGTAGGTCGTTCCCGCGTGTGTTGGACAACTAGATAGTATGTGAGCTAAATGCTCGGGGTGTGTATGGCACGCCCTGCAGCTATCATCGGGAATGTCTTGGCTCAAAATGTGGCGACGATATGTTAAGGTGGAAATGACACCGTCTTGGCATGCAAAAATGAAACCCCCTGTACCAGACTTCCACCAGACTGCAACTCTATGTGCTGTACCCAGAATAATCCTGTTGTGAAGACATTCAAGACTCAATATTCCGCGAGCCCCTTGACGGCGTGAGATGTACAGTTGCGGAACGGAAGATTTAAGATGCATGCTTTTGTTCATGTGCATAACCTTTCTTGTCCCGATATCAAGAGATCTGACCTCGTTCTTCGTCCATGGAACTACTCCAAATGAATAGAGTAGTACCGGGACGGCAAGGATGTTCGTTGCAGACACTTTGTTCCTCGCCGACAGATCGGAAGACCAAATCTGTCGGATGAGACGTTTGTATCTGCTTCGAAGAGTATCCTTTATAGATGTCACATCCTGAATGCGGCTCTGTGACACGCCCAGGTATGTATAAGTCTCTCCAGCGCAAAGGTGTCGTATGGCGCTTCTATCA
>NC_046660.1:127325544-127338788 GCF_010883055.1 Belonocnema kinseyi | reverse complement strand
CAAAAGTTCGACATTGAAATCGACGATTTCATGTAGTTAACAATTTTCCTTATATTTAAAATTCGGATAAACATAACGTTCCTTGTAAAGTGAAAGACATACGTCAAAACAGGCAAAATAATCACATTTATCTACAGAGTAATTTAGTATATAAATATTATAATTAAATACAAGTAAAAGGAGAATATGTGTCTAACGGCCTTCTGTTATGGGATCCCTAGAAAAGTAAATTTCCTTCGAACCCAATCTCTAAGGATTTCTGAATATGTTGTCATGAATGCTGACTTTTCCTGACGATTTCTAACCAGAAACGTAACAAAAGTTAAGAAGTCCAGACTTTTACTCCGACTATTTCTGACCCCTTTTTTAGGACAGACGTGCATAGAAAACAAAAAAGAATTGCTCCAATCTCTCTTTGCTACTATTAAGTCTTCATACCAAAGGTGCTAAAATATTGATTTTATTTAGAACCTAAACGTCTTATTACTATCAACATAAATGTATGCTTGTTTGCTGAAAAATATTATAATACAAGCTTATAAATAAAAATGTAATTTAATTTAAATAACATTATATTCAATACATTAAAAAGAGCAAGTTCCACTAAACACTAAAAAAGTAAGTTTAAACTGATATAGAATTAACATTTTTTCATGAAATTCTTTTTATATTTCATAATAAATATTATTTACTGTATTTTTAGAAATAAAAAGGATCATCATTGTTTTAATGTCAATAATTTTCACATTTTCATCAGAGAACTTATTATATTTGTGCAAAATTTGATAACCCCCGCCCACATATTTTGTGAAATGTCCACGTTTTGAGACCCCTGAATCCGAAAAACAGCTTTTTGCGAATGTGCCTGTATGATTGAATTTTCCTTTTGTACACTCTTTTAGTATCTTCAAATGTATGGATATGAACAGTATTTAAAAATACGAACAATTTATCCTAATGACTTTTTTCGACAAAACTAAAAATTATCAGAATTATAGAGAAGAAAAATGCTGCTTTTTGAATGCCCTACATGATTAGCATAACAACTCTTCGAATTTTTTTGAAAAATCGAAAATTCAAATGATGTTGGCATACAAAAATAATGGAATATAAAAAATTACATTTTGCAGTCAACAATTTTACAGAATTTTAAATATTCTCAAATATATAAATGTGTTTTCAAAATAAATAAATAAATGACCGTATGATTTCCCATCAACACAACGATTCTGAAGGTTGGTGTCATTCTCAGCATAAAACACGAACCAGCTATGCCTCTGGGATGAAACTAATTGCCCCCCCCTTTATGAATCGAAGTTTTTTGGGGCTCTTGTTATAACTAGACTCTGCACCCTAGATGCTTTAACAGACTCTTTTAGTGAATTATTATACCACAACTGCGATGTAGAATACGATGCGATTACAAATTAAATTGAGAAAGTATATGTCACTGAGGTTGTGGATATAATTTAGAAATTAAAAAACGATAAAACTGCTGTAGACCGTATGTGTAACCTTTAAATCGTAAAAATAACATTGGAAATGAGCAAATTTAGTTGATGCAAAAAGGACAAAAGTTGCAACAAAATTTGTTTAAACTAAATTTTTTTAAAGAATGCGCATTTTTTTAAACGAGACAAGGAAGCCACGTCTTTTTTAATACTCATGCATGTTATGAGTTGTATAATGATTTAAATTAATCGAAATGATATACAATTTCAGGGACAAACTGTAGTGCAAAGCACGAGATACATGATGAGAATGTATTCGTTAGAGGCGAAGGTCCTTTAAGAAAAGAGAATTCAAATCACAAAGACCGATCGCGTAGTGCGAGGTTAATACTTTATCGAGCGCGAAGTGCAAGAGCCAACAGTGACGCGCCCTAGCCGCTCTCAAACTTACGTACCGGGCGCGTGGCGCGCGATGGGCATGTCCCCACAAAGCTGGCAGATTTTTTTCACGAAAATAACCTTTTGTTTACTAGAAAGTTTAAAGATGTGTACAAGTCAAGAGGGACCTTAAACCTTGTAAGCCAACTATCGACGCAATTTTCAGGAAGTCATTGTGGGAAAACTAAAGAAGATTTCCAAACGGAACTTTTTCCATTCTAGTTTCGCTTTATTGAATTTCGTATAATATTTTTGTCACATATCCATGTTCACTTTCAAGGACTGGAAATGGCACTGATAGCGCCCCTGTCACAAGTGTAGGGTCAAACGGGGTGCAGAATTGGGTCAACGAATTTTGATTTTTCGCAAAATGGCGGGCATTTTTCCCAATCAATGATTTTTGCACCATTTTTCCTGTCCTGTTTGAAGCTGTAAAAATCAGGAAACCACAATTTGTCAAAATTGAACGATCCAGACCTCGATAAGCGTTTCCTGTGAATTAGAAAAAAATTTGTCGCGATACGTTGTGTTGTTCTCCCGCAATCGCTCGAACCAGTTTAAAAATGCGACGTTTGATAAAAAGCGTTCAAAGTTTTAGAACATTATAAAATGTAAATCATGGGACATATGTTTAGCTTGCAAAGCATGCTCCGTAGAGTTCGCCTTCCTGGTCAAGGAGAAATTCAAGATGAAATTCATGATAAACTCACGAAAAATATCGGTCAAGCTGGAAAATCATTGACATTCCAGTAGCGTTGAAGCGACGCAGGGTCGTCCGGACTGGTCCACATTGGGGCGAAATGAAACAACGAAGTTCAAAGTAGCCTGTAGATCACAATTCTTTATTGATTTTCATTCTTCTTTAATTCAAGATTAAATTCTCAAGGAATCTGTTGAGACCGATTTTTGAAGTTTTATTTGTTTAAATTTTTATAGAGCTGGAAATAGCGGGAAAAATGTTGTCTTTTAAAATTTTTCTTGTAAAGGGTCGGTGGAAAAAAATGTTTTGATATTTCAAGTTATTTGTTATAAACAAATATTTGCATGAAATAGCCAGTATGTTGAATTATGGTTTTGTTACAGTGAAAAGAGGTGAAATGTGATCATGAAAATTTGGTGCCTGATATAATTTGTTAGTGTCAGCACTAAATAATATAAACTAATGCATGATTTGAACAGTTTTAGGCATAAACAAGCTAAATTTTCTTCCAATTGTCTTCAAGTCGCATTGCCTATGATACCCTGGCGGACCGAAGGAACCGAAAGAAGCCCCTACAATGTGCCCTTAAAGACCCCACTGAATCAACCTGCGGTTACTTCTTAAATATTAAAACAAAAAAGCAAGATCAACTTTTAAATTGTTGAAATTCGGATTCTACGTTAAAATTTGCTCTAGAAACTCGCGGAGTAATCGCAATACTTTTTCTTATAGCGTTAAAAACTTTAAAAAATAAAATACCTATCATTTACATGGCCCCAAGGCGGCTTCAAGTGCATCTTCTTTTAGTAGCAGTTAATAAGCTTGCCGTTGATAACTTCAAGAATTTTGTCTGAACGCTAGCCCCACGCAGTGGAAACCTCAGACAACAACGCTGCGATGCAGGTGAAAGCAGTCAAGCATCGACCTTAAGGTTAGGAGACGGGATATCAGAACTAAAGGTAAAGGATTTGTTTATATTATCTCGTTTTTCCTATTATTCTTATCAGAGATAGTATTAAATTTGTGTAAAATTAGACATATAAATTATAACATATATTTATTCACATTTACTTGCCAATTTTGAAATTTATTTTGAAACTTCAAGCGGAACATACTAGTTGAGCTATTATGAATGCGCTTGAAGTCACCTTCAGCAGCAGTAATGACATTTAAAAAAATTTTAACGCTGCAAGGAAAGTATTGTAATGAGTCCGTGAGTTTCCAATGGAAATTTTAAAGTAGAATCCGAATTTCAACAATTTAAAAGTTGATCTTGCTGTTTTTTGTAATTTTTAAGAAGGAACGGAAGGTTGACTCAGTGGGATCTTTAAGGGTACTTTGTAGAGGCTCCTTTCGGTTTATTCGGTTCACCAGGGTGCACATTGATGTATTTTTATCATTTAATACAATTTGTTAAATTCACCTACAATTATTATAAGTAAATGCATGATTAGAACCGTTTTTGGCAGAAAAAAAAGAATTTCATTTTATTCTGATTGTCTTCAACTCTTTTTGCCTGCAATTCTTATTGATTTATTTTGATTACCTGATATAATTTGTTAATTTGATCAACGAATAATATAAATATTAATCAACAAGTCTCCCTGTCTCCCTGTCTCCCTCTGTAGTATGTAGTCTGCATTCTGTAGGCAGGATAACTTAAAAAAAATGATCAGATTGGATTCTGCTTCTGCACAATTTTTTAAGGTCTGAAAAGAAATAGCAAGTGCATAACCCAACTATTTTGGATCAATATTCAAAAAGTGAGCGCATTTTCAAAAGTTTTGAAACCACATTTTTCAAGATTTCAAAATTCTAATTACAGTTATTTATGGTACTTAGAAATTCAACCTATTTATCCTTATTACTTTGTTCTATAAAAAGAAAATTATCAGACTTAGGGCATTTTCAAAATCCAAAAAACAAACTAAAATGAATATTTTAAGCCAAACAGCGCATGATATGAAAAAAAGTTAGGAAAAGAAAAACGTGGATTTTTCAGGGCCCTATAAGATTAGTATAACAGCTGTTTTAATTTGGTCGAAAAGTTGTATATTCAAAAGTTTATCCTACCAAAAATAAAGGAAAATTCGAAAATTTCATTTTTGGTCAAACTATGCAAGATACGACAAAAATGAATAAGCTAGAATTGCGCGCCTTGGGAAGATCTACAAATTATTCATGAATCACTTTTCGATAGGACGCGTAGTTTATGTTTTTAGTCGTAAAAAACAGCATTGAAAATTAAAAAAGTTTGGACTAACGACACAAGCTACTCAAAAAAATTAGATAAAATTTATTTATCTAAGACAGAGCTATAATGTTTCATAGGACACATAGTTTCTGTTTTAGTCGTAAAAAAAAATTCAAAATAAAATTTTTTAATTTAAAAAAAAAACAACACAAGTGCGAACTAAAACTAACAGAAAAAAGTTGTTTGCCTAAAAAGTTCTATAAATTTATTTTCAATCATTTTTAGGTAGGACGAGTAGATTTCCTTTCAATCGTAAAAAACAAGATTAAAAATAAAAAGAATTATAAAAACAAGGAAATAAGAATTAGTATGATTTAATTTTTATGCATATTATGAACTGTAATCGTATAAATTTATTGAAATGATGCATGTTTTAGCGCAGATTAGAATACAATTTAAAACAAAATAAGAAGCAAATGTTAAAATAATCATGATTAATAAAATTTTTGCTTTATTTTGCAATATTTGAATAATCAATCTCAGGCGGAGTTACATTAAAAATGTATTATATTTGATACTAAAGTGTTGCGTATGATGTAGAAAAGTTGACTTTTTCGAAAAAATCGAGTGGTAAGCACGAGATACGTTATGAGAATGTATTCGTTAAATCTGAAAGAGCTTTAACAAAAGAGAGTTCACAATCATAAAATTACAGTTGTCGGTCCGCTGACCATTGATTTTAAAAGGTCTGTGCACGAATGCAGAAGAAATGCAAAGACCGAGCGCGGAGTGCATGAGTCAACAGTCGCGCGCCATAGGTGCGCTCAAACTCTCGAGCTAAGCCCTTTTAAAAAAAGTGAACCTAGTGCCCACCTTATATACCTTTCTTGTAAACTCTCAATATCTTTCCTTCCTTTCCATCCCCATATCTCTATTCCATAACCTAATACCGGCCCTACCAGGGTGGAAAATAAGCACATTCTCCTTCTCCAATTCTTTTGACCTTCTTTTTCCTATTACCCATATCTGTTTCATTACCCCTACTGATTTGTTTATCCTTTCTCTTATATAAATTGGATGATCTCCATTCGTTTGCAAGATATATCCCAAATATTTATACTCTTTTACTTCTTTCAACTTTATTTCCTTCTATTTCCCTGTCCATTCTTTCTTTCTTCCCCCTCCTTTTCTAAACCTCAGTATCTTTGTCTTTTCTACATTTACATTTAGCCTTTTCCCATCTAAGTATTTCTCTAATCCTGTAATTTAACCCACCATATCTTCTTCATCCTCTGACGAACATTGCTATCATTGTCCCTTTTCCCTTTTTAATTCTCTTATGTATGGCATAAGAGAAGTGCTACTATCTTACTAGATAGTTCAGAACATATATGTTGTTCATTATCCCCATTCCTTTTCTACACCCTGTCTGATACAGTGACTCGATCTTCTTTTCTTCAACTTCTATCTTCAATCTCTCCGATAAAGTAGTTACATATAGTTTATACAGTGTTGGCATCAGCGCCAACCCCCTATATTCTTTAAAATCCTCCTCTTTGCCTTTCCTTACTATTGGTATAAGTACTCCTTCTTTCCATAACTCTGGCTACCCCTCTCCTCTCCGCACTTTATTACACATTATCCATGCCCATTTCTCTAGTTCCTTCCCTCCATATTTCCATACTTCATTTGGAATCTCATCTATACCAGGTGCCTTTCCATCCTTCATTATTCCTAACACCTTAACTATTTCTTTAGTATGTTCTCTTTCTCATCACTTTCTCTACCATATTTTCCTCCCTTTATAAATTTTCTCCCTACTCCTCCTAGTAAATCCAAAAAATATTTCTTCCATTCTACCATTTCAATATCTTGGTTTACTTTCTTTTTCTTTCTGTATTTACCACATTTTATACCTTTTCTTCCGTTCTAGCCTTCTCCGCCTCTTTATCAAATCTTTTATTCTCTTCCTCTTTCCTTTGATAACACAACTCAGTATACTCTTTCTTTTTTTCCCTATATTCTTCCCCATTAATTTTTTCTTTTTTTCACTTTCTTAATTTCTTTCTGACCTCCTTTTTTTCTCTTGACAGTCCTCATCCCACCCACTTCTATTCCCCCCTTTACTAACTTCATTTTTGTTTGTGCACTCTAATCCTATTTTTATTTCTCCTATCATTTTTTCTATTTCCTCGTCCACATTTCCCTCTCCAATTTTGATATTTCTGAGTTTTTCTCTAAACTGTTCATTTCCATCACTTGACCAATCTCCTTTTTCTATAATTTTTACATTTTCTCCTCTTTTATTTATATCGCTATTGCTTTTTTGTCCCTCTAATGCCACTATTAAGATAAAGTGATCCGAGTCAATATAATCACCTGCCTCCAGTTTTTTAACCTTCTCTCTTACCTCATTATCCACTATCACATAATCAATTACCGTCCCCCTTTCACCTCCTGAGCGTGTATATTCTCCTTTATCAACTGCTTCTATATTCCCATTTAAGATATACCATTCGAACTCCTACAAGCTCTTCAACAACTTTTTTACCTCCCCATTTGGTACCTTATCTTTAAATTTTCTTCCTCTTTTTTCTCCCCATTTCCTTCCTCCTCTGTCTCCTGTTCACGCATTGAAATCCCCACATATTATCAGCCTAATCTCTTCTTTATTTTCTTCAATCATTTCTTTTATCTTCTCTGCTTTCTCCTGCATATCACCGTTTACATAAACGCCCACTAACTTCCACTTCTCTCCTCCCATCATTACCTCTTCTACTATTGATCCTTCTGCTTGTTCTTTCCTGTCTTTCTTATCTTTCCCTGTTATACATTCATTCCTTATTTGCTTATTTTTTGGTTCCCAAGATCAAAGCTCGAAAGTTGTAAGAAAAACATTCACACATCATCAAATGGCTACTCTGCCAGTCTGACACGTTTGCGTTTGAAAATGGCAGCCGGTTTTCCACGCTTTACAATCTGAAAACCAATCGATAAGGTGGCCGCGTCAAATTTGTTTAAAACCATTCTTCAGGTTTCACGTAAGAGCGTTGAAACAATGGCAGAATTTTAGTCTTTTGAAAACCCTTGGCAGAATGATTGGTCTTATGATCAACCTTTGGTTTTGTTTTACGGTTCGCATCGGCCAAAGCTCTCGCTGCATTATACACACAATAATTGATAGCCCAGAGGTCGGATTCTTCGGAAAAATGTCTACGAAACTCGTCATCCATTTCAGCCAGATCTTTAGGCTTGAGAGAAATCTTGGTGTTGATGTTTCTCCGAGTCATAAAGCATCGCTCTTCCTCTATCGGATGCCTGTTCGCAATTGTTCTTAGTGTCGCCTCTCTTTCTCTGTTGTCGGCTTGTTCTAGATGTGGTATAGTAGGCGTTCCGCTTACATAGCCCCCTTTTTGGAATAGTTCGGCATGGTTTTGCAGACGTTGATGCAAAAAGTGCGATAGCTTCTGGTGTTTCTCGCACCACAGAGCATGTAGTCGTGCTATGTAGCCCCGTTCAGGGACCACACTCACATTGTAACACTTTAGCAAGTCGCGATTTATTTTCTCCGGCCACGTAAAGGTCCCGAGATTCCTACGATCCATTAGATTGAATCCATCTTGATTGGCTCCCCCAGCTCTAGAGTGGTCGGCATTGTTGGCCGAACGATTGTCGGTTGCCCTGCGCTTTCTTTTGCTTTGAACTGCACTTACTACAACTATGTTTGGTGTTGCCATTGTTATTCCCACAAGAAGCTAGCGAAAAGGGCTCATCCATTCTTGTAGAGTCCCGCATGCAAGGATAAGGCTGCGTACTCTGAGAGGTCGCCCGGTATCCCATAGTCACCATTCTAGATACATCACCCAGGTGCCATTCAGCTTTTGGCACGGTTTTCACACCTCCGCTTAGGGGTCTAATATCTTCGGGACCACCCCTGGACAATTATCCGCGACTGCCTATTTATTTTTGTAACCATATTCAGCAGAAAACCCTTATTTTTTGGTGGTTTTAATTCAGAAAAAAATAAATCCAATATGGCGGCCGGAACCCAGAAAAACGCACCAACACGGATGTTTTTCAGCCTCGTTCCAGAATAATTTCGACCATGTAAAAATGTAATCGAAAATCAAAATTCAACCTTTGACCGCCGGAATAACGTAATACGGTGCATACATTTTTGTATAATATAAGTTATCGGTGATCACGAAAATTTTGCTTAAAACCCTCCAAAACACGTCTTGGAAGGTTTTTAAGGATGCCGATGACGACTCTGCTAATGGATTTTACAAATAAGTTCCCAAAAGCATCTCGATCCACAGAATTTCAACGTTATGTTGATTTTCCAAAATTTAAGCTGCTTTGGGGGTGTGTATACCCACCCCTGGGAGATGAATCTTCCAAATCTAACTCCAGATTCGTAATCAATGACGCCGAAAACCCTTTGCGCTATGTTTTCACAGAATTTCATCGTATTGATAAATTTCGGAAAATTGGGGTGCTTTGGGGGTTGAATTCCACCCATCGGGCATTCGATAGTAGGCAACCTTAACTTACATTTGGGGACCTCACAGACCTCAGTCGGATGAAAATTACTCTGGGACAAGGCTGAAAAACATCTGTGTTGGTGCGTTTATCCGAGTTTCGGCAGCCATATTGGATCTATTTTTTTCGAATCAAAAACACCAAGTGACATTCGAAAGTAGACAACCTTAGAATTCATTTTAGACCTCAAAGGCCTCATTTGAATCAAAATTACTATGGGACGGGGTGGGTGTTTGGTTGACGCAGAATGCCCAATATATATGATTGACTACATCAAATCTGGCAGGAATTTTACCGCTAAGGTTCGAAAGTTTGCGCGCGAACTCCGGAACCGTTATTACACGCTTAACAAGACAAAGCTGCTGACTATCAGGCAGCATATTGTTGAGAGAGTACGGATACTATCTGACGTTAAGAGACGTCTAGATCGGAGAGAGAGGTGGGTCAGAGAAAATGAACAGTTTCTCTCTGACCCATCTCGACACTTCCAAGACCCTCCAGTTACTGTCGAACACCCATCCAAACCAAAGAAGGTCGAAGTACTACCAAGGAGGTGAAAAAAGTATTGAGATGGATGAAGAACTATTCCGCTTCGGGACCCGATTGTATCAAGACCTTCTAATGGAAGAATTTTCCTTCAACCCATCATCATTTGGCTCGTATTTTCACCTCCTATTTAAAGTCGGAAGAGCTAATTCCGGAGTGTTTGATGGAATAGCGCAAAATACTCCTGCCAAAAATAGGCAACTTAGCTGACCCGAAGAGTTACAGGCCAATCACTTTTGCGAATATACTGTATGAGATATTCACACCTATCTTAAATGGTAAGATTGTTCGAGCAAATGAACATGTGTGGCAAGAAATTTATGAACAACGAGTCTCAAAGACTAAACTTCAGTATTAGGGGTGAGCAAAATGCATAAAATCTTATCCATCTCGAGTACTTACTCCTGAAAGCTCGGATTAAGAAAGCACAAGAGAAAAACTTCCGTGAACAGATCCTCGCTTAGAGAATGCACGGCATCTTCCACAGAAATGTGAAGGATCAGTCAATGTCATGTGAGATAACTTTTGCTTTCCTTAAATCACCCGGATTGAAGTCTGGCACGGAGGGTTTCATTTTGGCATGCCAAGACGGTGTAATTTCCTCCTTAACATACTGTTGCCATATTTTGAGCGAAGACATTCCTGATGATAGCTGCAGTGCGTGCTATGCACACCCCGAGCATTTAGCTCACATACTATCTATTTGTCCAACTCATGCGGGAACAACCTACATCCAAAGGCACAATGTGGCACTAATAGTGCTTTATTACCATCTCTGTCACTCTTATGGCATTAATAGTCATGACGCTATACCCACTTCCGTCGGATTCGCGTTTGATATGCAATGTTTTTAATGATTCTTGTTCCGGCTGATCTCCTGATTCCGCATCTGTGTGATAGCTCTCTGGTATTTATGGCATTCTCATGATATTAGCGATTAATTACATTTTCGTTATTAATAAATTATTGAATTACCATTCAATATTTCTTTTTAATTTCTTTTGCATTGTTGCAGAGGTAAAGAAGATGAATAAAACTTGCCCGGGCAGTTATTTGATAAGATCAATATTTTTGCAAAAAAAGCGTTTATGAGTAAAATAATGGACACAAATTAGTATCCTTTCTGTGCTGAGTAATATTATTTTATTTGCGAATAGTTTTTTAAAAATTGAAAATATGCGTTGAAACGAACATTTTTCATAATAGACGCAATCTCTCTAAAGTTAATCATTTTGAAGATAGAAGGGTTTGAATTTACGAACGAAAAATGCCTTTTAATTAATAGTCCTGTTCCTGGATAGTAATTTGTTTTATTACGAAACGTTTAACACAGAAGTGTTCTTCACTCTATAATAAATATATTTTCGTATAACTTCGATGAAAAATTAATTATTCTGATATAATTAGGCATCAATGTTTGAACAATCTTTTTAACTTGACATAGCTTGACGGGAAAAAGATATAAAGGATTCGAAATTTGCGTAGTGCTTCTTGTAATCTCTTTGAAACCAGTGATATCATTTGTAATCGAAATCTATTAATATTGGCACCTGCAAAGGCAATTAAAGTATCTTAAAAAAAATCGCTTGTAACTTTGTTTTTATACGCCCTACGAGGCTGGGATAAAGTTCAAATAATTTAAAAATTAATTTGGAATCCATTCACAATAATTACTTTTTTAAATTTTGATTTCCTGTAGAATTATCAATTATATATATATATATATATATATATCTTTTTTAGATAACCTGTCATTAGGTACAATAGCTTAGCTACTCCCTGGCGGGCTGCCATGAGCACCTAGCGCGAACATGTGCACCGGAGGGTCACAACACAAAGGGGTAGACATAGATGTTTTATGCTGCAGGGGCTCACTTTTTACAAAGTGTAAGTCTACGTCTTTGGGTTTTAACCCTTCGATGCACATCTTCGCGCTAGGTGCCGATGACAGCCAGCCAGGGAGTAGCTTGCCTATTGTACCTAATGACAATCCATCTAAAAAAGAAAATGTCATTGATAATTCTACAGGCAATCAAAATTTATAAAAATAAATATTGTGATATTAAAACAAAGTTAGGAGCGATTTTATTTCAGATATTTTCATTACCTTTAAATTTGCGAATATTAATAGATTTCGATTACAAATGATATCACTGGTTCCAGAGATATTACAGGAAGCACTATGCAGATTGTTTAAACATTGATGCCTAATTATATCAAAATAATTATTTTTCCATCGACTTTATAAGATAATATATTTATTATAGAGTAAGGAACGCTTCTGTGTTAAACGTTTCGTAATAAAACAAATTACTATCGGGTAACAGGACTATTAATTAAAAGGCATTTTTCGTTCGTAAATTCAAACCCTTCTATCTTCAAAATTATTAACTTTAGAGAGATTCCATCTATTATGAAAATTGTTCGTTTCAACTCATATTTTCAAATAAAAAAAAACTATTCGCAAATAAAATAATATTACTCAGCACAGAAAGGATACTAATTTGTGTCCATTATTTTACTCATAAACGCTTTTTTTGCAAAAAATATTGATCTTATCAAATAACTTTCAGGACAACTTTCATTCATCTCCTTTACCTCTACAATAACACAAAAGAAATTAAAAAAATATTGAATGGTAATTCAATAACTAATTGATAAAGAAAATGTAATTAATCGCTTGTACCTTGAGAACGCCATAAATGCCAGAGGGCTATCACGCAGATTCGGAATCAGGAGATCAGCCGGAACAAGAATCATTAACAACATTGCATATCAAACGCGAATCCGATGGAAGTAGGTATAGTGTCCTGGTTTATAACCTTAATATCGTTTCTCTAAATGCTCATAGGGAAATCGAGTTAATTGTCAAAAATGAGGCCTGACATGGTTCTTCTTGACTATGAGAAGCGAACTATGTTCGTTATCGAATTTTCAGCACCAACTGACAAAAGCAACATAGCCAAGGAGAATGAAAGGAAAGAGAGGTATAGAGACCTAATAAGGGAGTTGCAACGATTGTACACGGAATATCCTGTCAAACTAATCGTCCTTATCATCGGCGCTCTTGAAGGTGCCAAGCTTTCACTAGTTAATAGCCTGAAAAGCATCCATGCGTGTGAACAATATGCTAAAACACTTGCGGGAAAAATGCAGGAAGTGGTTGTACTTGGGCCGCTCCGTGTTCTTAGGATGCACGACACTCTTGCCAGATCTTCGTATTGATTCCTTTACAACCTGTAACCACCTATTCACGATCGTGAGACGTGGTTGTGACTGTAATTTTACAGCGATTTCGCTGGGAGCGGGTGAAGTCTTTCAGATTAGCAGCCGCTCCAAGGAAATCCTGCGGTTGTCCATATGACAAAGTTTT
>NC_046660.1:127318546-127325444 GCF_010883055.1 Belonocnema kinseyi | reverse complement strand
TTCCATACAATATTTGCCACCAAATTTGTTTGTTTAAAAAATATTTTTTGTTCCTTGTTTAACACTAAAAAATATTAGATGCGTTTTTTTTAATATGACACACAAATTTTTCAACAAAATTTGTAAAGAAAATGTTATTTATATAAAAAAGTACCTTTTTTCAATCGCGTATATTGAAATATTAAACAAAGATATAAAAATTCATACCGCATGTGAAATGTGGGCCCTTTCATCAACTTTCGAATAAAGTATACGAAAATCCACTTAAATTATTTATTTTATAATATAAATTAAATATTTATCAACGTATAGATTTTTTTATGTTTTTAATTCAATATATTCAAAATTTCTTGCGATTCAAAAATGCATTGTTTGAAAAGTATTTGAGTATTTGGATAATATATGTGTTTATAAATATTTGATTTATATTATCAAATAAATAATCAAAGTGGATTTTATTATACTTTATTCGAAAGTTGAAGAAAAGGCCCTCATTTTATCTTGAATATGAATTTTAATATCTTTGTTTAATATTGCAGTATAAGCAATTGAAAAAAGTACTTTTTATTAACATAACATTTTAAAAAATTGTTTTCGAAAACGTTGCGTGTCATATTGAAATAAAAAAATGCGTATCGAATATTTTTAATTGTTAAAGAAGACGAACAATTTTTTGTGGAAAATGTTGTGTGGAATCCCCCATATATATATATAATTATAAATTTGTCATAAGGACGAACGCAGGATTTCGCCGGGAGCGGGTGCTAATCTGGAAAATTGCACCCGCTTCCAGCGAAATCGCGGTAAAATTTTAGCCACAACCACGTCTCACGACCTGTTGTCGCGCGTTCTGTTGTTTTGAACCGCATTTACTACAACTATGTTTGGTGTTGTCATTGTTGTTCCCACGAGAAGCTAGGGAAAGGGGTTCGTCCATCCTTGTAGAGCCCCTCATGCAAGGATAAAGCTATGTACTCTGAGAGGTCGCCCGGTATTCCAGAGTCACCATTCTAGACACCTTACCCAAGTGCCATTCAGCTTTAGGCACGGTCTTCACACCTCCGCTTGGGGGTTAATTCCTTCGGAACCACCCCTATTTATTTTTGTAACCATATTCAGCAGAAACCCTTGATACAGGGACCCTCTATCCGCAACCCGAGGACGCTTTCGGTGGCTTTGTCATAGGCTCTTCGGTTTGATTCTAGAGGAATCAAAACCGAACCGAATATATGGTATATGGTATGTATATATAATTTTTTTTCAAATAAATCCTTCTTCTTTAAGCATAGAATGACATTTTAACCAACAAATTTTCTAAAATTTAAACTTGTAACTTTTAAAACTAGCGTTGAGTTCTCCTGGGCAAGCATAACAACTATCCATCGAGAGAATCGTCATTTAGATACAATCTCATCAAATAAACGCTGCTTTTTTAAACTTAAACTGACATTTTGACCCAAAATTCTCAATAATTATAATTTTCAAAATCTGAAACTCGTGCTTAATTGCACTAGGCAATAAAAAAGACATTCTTTTTAAAAACTTTTCAACCGCATCTATATTTTAACAAAAAACTTGATTTTTGTTTAAACGTGGAATTACTGATTATCTTCTCATTTTCAAAAAATAAATTTTCGAAAATCTGAAACTTTTGTTAAGCTGTGTTTAGTGAACACAGCACATGAACTATAATTGAAGACAGTGCAATCAAATGTATATTCTTTGAATAAGCTCTGCTTTTTTCAACTAGGAATGTATTTGTTACCCAACATTTCCAAGAACAGTAGATTCAAAAATTTGAATTTCGCGCTGAGTTTTGGTAGGCGAGTAGATCCAAAATTATAAAAAATGGAAATTTTAAAAATCCAAAAATTATGCTCAGTTCTGAAATCCGAGCACAGCAACTATTCTATAAGCCACTTTTAACTCAGATATATATTTTTCAAACAAGCTTGAGTTTTTCAAACAAGCTTGACTTTTTCAAAAAAGCTTGACTCTCCTTGGCTTAATTTAAAACGTGTGCTTCATTGGGCTAGGCGATTACAATAACTGTCGTCAAAAGCACTTTTCATTGATATCTATATTTTTCTGATAATCTTGACGCTTTTTAGCTTCGAATTACAATTTTCTTTCCAGATTTTCAAAAATAAAAAATTTGAAAATCCGAAAAAGTTGTTCAGTTTGGTGAGGCGAGCACAGCAACTATCTCATAAAACACTGTTAGCGTACATCTATATTTTTCACATAAACTCTGCTTTTTTTAGCTTGGAATAACTTTTCGACAGAAAATTTTCAAAATTTGGCACTTGCAAAATCCGGAACTTCAATAGGCGGCACAACAACAACCTACTTAAGCTCTTTTAAATCATACCTATATTTTTCAAACTCAAAATCTGTGATAGTGCTTTGCGTCAGGCCAGAGTATCTATCCCGTGAAACAGTTTTAACTCTATTCCTCGACTTTTTGTACTTGGAATGACTTCGTGACACTAGATTTTAAAGAAAAAAAAGGAAGTTTTGAAAATCTGTAAGTTTCACTGACTTCTGTTCCTCGAGCACAACAACTAACCTTGGAAATAGTTTTAAACAGTTGTATATTTCTTAAGTAAGCTCTGCTATTTTGAACCTGAATTTACTTTGCTACCAAGAATCGGAAATTATGTTCGATTCATGTAAAGTTTATCTGCCAAGGTTAATTTTTGTTACGGTGAGTCTTTCACCTAGAATCGATGTAAACTTTACCTTTCGTTTCTTAGGTGGAGGTATAGCCGACTTTACAGAAATAATCAGGATTTTTGCTGAAAATATGAGATTCGATAACCTTGTATTTACAGACATTTGAATTAAAATGTTAATGGATATTCCTGAGAAAGATAAGGTTTGTTTATATTTGGTTTGGTTCCAATATTCCATTTTTTTAGAAAAAGTCCTGATTTTTGTCCATAAAATCGGCTATAACTCCATTGAACACCGTTTTTGGTCAAATCCATTGATAGGTTTGAAAAGGACTGAAGATTTTACATCGGAGCTGATACACTTCTAGCATTTGAGACTCATGAACATAATGAACGAGAGATCCGAGAATGTTGGATTCATCTTGGCGTCAACAGGTCCCCTAACAGATTTGAATCGTCATATATCTCTGAAAAAAAATTATGCTTATCTTGAAATTTGGTCTACTTTGAAGTATCATCGTAAGCTATTATTTCAATAAATTTTTAATTAAATTAATTGGGTTAACAAAACGGGCGAAAAATAGGTTTTTTAGTGTAAAGATTTTAAACCTCGACATGGGGAGTCGCACCTGAGTCGCGTGAAACTATAGCACAAAAGTATAATGAAAGCCTTTGACACAAGCGTTCTGTCGTGTGACAGGAGGCTAGCTTCTCTTCACCCACTCAAGGGTGACTTTGCATAATATTCTACTAGATATTTATACGTTTTGCGCGTCATTATATATAAGAGAAAATGAATTTTGATATCCCTTCATGTACGTGAGTTATTATTTGCTTTGTGTAAGATTTCAATTTTAGTTAACGTTTACTGAAAAATGTTTACATATACATCTGCCTTGGGTCGTAGCTAGGGTGCACTGGATTTGGGGGAGGGGGGGTTAACGGTTTTCCGTAGTCACTTAATATTAGTAGATTTTTTTAGAATTTCCAGGTTTTTAGTAAAAATTTTAGGATCTTCGCGATTTCGGAATTAGTTTAGAAATTTTCAGGTTAGAAATTTTGAAAAACGGAGAATTGTACATATTAAAGTGGATAGATTATGCGCGGAAACCACCAACGCAATTATAATTTGGGAAAGTTCGTTAACGGAGAATGAACTTCGCGAAACACTTGAGTGCGTCAAACTCAATACCGAAGTGGATGACATGATAATAAACTCGTGCCTAATTAAGATCCACCAATATTGTCGTAAAATGTATAAGACGTGGGAAGAGAGTGAGGAGCTAGATTTGACAGCCGAGATAGAAAGGATTTGCGTTACGCGTAACGTAACGGCGGCACTCCTATGACAACATCCCATATTGAAACAACAGTTTTGTGAACAGGTTACAATACGCTCGTGTTTACGGAATACTTTCTAGGAATTAGAAGATGCTGTCGAAAGCTTCCAAGCATCCAAAATGATAAGTAAAGCAAATAATGCTCCTAATAAGAACAACCTAACCAGCAATCTAAGTAACGCATGTACTGTAGTAGGTCATCCCGATTCTCTTATCCCCTCTGTACTGAAAGCGCTTGGTACACCCCCTACTATTGGGACTCATCGGCTTTATTCTATCTATGGTTTTTATTCAGGTTTTACTCAGGCATAAATGGTGCCACTTAACTTCAGCTATCTTCCATTGGGTACCCATACTGTTGACGCAGCGTATGTCGACTGCTACGGTGAGCCCAAGTGCGAGAGGTGTGAATCCTCTGACGATAGCACTCTAGTGTGGATACTACTGTTGACACTTCAAAGAGGAGCCCGGCTGTTACTGGAATTGTAAAGGTCAAGGACTCTTTTATCGCGGTTCATGCTGCACCCATACGGGTTGTCGCAGAAGTATTATCGTTTCTCGCTACCTATTCTCCAAATACGAGGCTTTAATCTAACTTCAAACTCAAATAGTTCGAGAAAAGCATGACCAAATAAACTTCGCAATCGAAAGCTAGTGTCAAACGAATCATCCAAAAGTTTTTATACGTAAAAATGTCAGGGGTAAAGGAAATTGTCCGGGAGTTTCTTTGATGATCCGACTAGAGCACATAATATCCGGAGGTGATCGATCCACTAATTTCCTAAAAAAAACTCGAAAATTTCCGAAAGGCTGGCTTACTTATACAAGCTGTCCCAGGAGTATTGCCGTTCCTTGTAATGGTGGATAGAAAGCAAAAATTAAAATCGAAAAATCCTAGAACATTTTTGGGTCTGTTGCATATTATAGGTACTACAGGTCATTGAAATTGTATGCAGGTATACAGTTGGTTGAAAGTGTGCGGGCGATCTTGAATAACAATATCTCCTACATCGGTGTACGGCGATCCGGAACGGAAAAAGTGTTTGACTAAAATGACCACAAACGCCAACGACGGGATCCTGTTTATGACTAAAAACTTGCTAAAATACCGCCGGTAGAAAATCCAAACTGCTAATTTCTACAGAAATCTTAAAAAATATGACCTATTTAATCCCCATAAATCGTTACGGTTATTTCAGTACGCAATATGATATTCGATACAAAAATAAACGTATGCGAAGAATAAATGGTATTAATTGAATGTTTTTGTAAGATTATCTATACAGACACATACCGTCAGCTTACCGGGACAACGGAATAACTCAATCTTTTGAAAAAATATAATTCTAATAGCTTTTTTATCTGAATGTTACTTTTGATGTCAAGTTTACCGTGATCGCTAAAACTTAATCTCAGTCTTAGAAACGTATCTTAAAAAACGATGATGGTGGAGTTACGAAAAACAAATCTATACATTTTTATTTTTATTCATAAAGGCTCATTAAAACAAAGACAAGAAATGCAAAAGACGCAAATGTAAAGCTGTATACATTTTTTTGAAGCAGACCCTGGAAATTTGAGTTGTGTTATTTTTCAAAATAAATTTCCTATAACTTTTATTATTTGTTGAGGCTACTTGTTAATTTTGCAAGACAAAATTAATGCAGTGAAACTCTTCTATAGCGCCCATCTTCGGGCTGACAGCGAGGGTTAACTAACTCACTGTAGCCCGCTCCGAATGTAAACAGTCAGGGGCGTGTGAACCCTTTCCGATGGATTTTTGTGTATTGTAAAAAATATTTGTTCCAATACGGAGACAAAGGTCGCTCACTTAAATTAAGCCGTTGGAGCCAGCTGTATCCAAAAAAAAACAACTATTTTCACTAAAACACTGCACATCAAAACTTTAAGTGAGGAATCACGCACTTTAGCTTATTGTGCAATTTTATAACCGCACATAAAAAAAAGTTCTTTAACAGAAAATTACTTCGGTTTATAAATATTACACAAAAAAGACACAGTTTTCACTAATCCCACCTCAAGACTTAACAATTTGAGATTCGAAATTTGAGATTCTCTCTCTCTCTCTGTTTATCCAAGAATTCTTATTTTTCTTTGTCGACTCTTAAAGCCTACCTATTAGCTACGGCAACGCAACCAATTTAGAACGATTAAGAGGAAATCTGAATTTCGATGAAATATTAACAAGAAATCTTATAGTAAATAACTAATTTTGAACGGTAGTTTAATCTATATTTAATCCTTGATTCAAATGATATGATATACATTGCTATTTTTTCCGTGTGGAAATTTGGTCGTGGGCTTAACCGGGCCAAAGTCTGGAAAAACAGGGCCCTGGCCTAGTGATCAAGCCTAGGTCAAGCTAGAATGAAACGCTTAATCTGGCCAGGGCCTGTCTCGAGCGCCAGGTACGATCGCCGAGCCTGACCTAGGCTTCGTCCTAGTTCAGTATCGATTCTTAGCAATTTTCTTAAAGGACTACATTCTTTCATGAAACTATTTATGGAGCCACCATCAGAAGTATCTTTGGTAACCTTAACCTCATTGACAATGCGATCTTCATTTGCTCTTGGAAGTTTAGGATTTATAATATTATCCTCATTTACAAAAGCCATCTCAATTGCGGGGTTATTCAGTAACTCTTCAGGTTCTGATTCTACATTGTCGCCTGCATCACTATCTACACAATCAGTCACAATACACATACAATCATTTCGTGCTTAATCGTTTTTAATTACATAAATAATTGTTTACATCTGCACAAATATACAGTCTGTCAAGTTAAAGCGTGGGTGGCTTTACTCGCAGTCGGTAAGGTGTATCGACATGATTTTGGTGTCAAAATATTAAGAAGAGCTCCCT
>NC_046660.1:127317383-127318446 GCF_010883055.1 Belonocnema kinseyi | reverse complement strand
AAGCATGAAAGAGGGAGCTCTTCTTAATATTTTGACACCAAAATCATGTCGATACACCTTCCCGACTGCGAGTAAAGCCACCCACGCTTTAACTTGACAGACGGTAAGATCGTTCGTTAGAGGTTAGAATTACGCGACCGTAATGTATTATTTTAATTTAAAATTAATTTACTTCCTTTCGAAATCCACACGTAAGTATGTAATAGCGGTTTTTGCTCGATGTGTCCTGTCGCTGTGAGTTGTGTATTATTTTAGACATTTTACGGCTTTCTAACATGACACTCTTTTAAGCTAGAGCCAGATCAGAGGCCCCCGGCCTGGCTCAAGCCTGGAACCGGGAAGATACCTGGCGATTTCTGCGCGACTTATGAACATTGTTCCAATAACTTCGCGATGTATATTCGCGAGCCAGATGGCGCTGTTGTCAATTACAGACTTATTTCATCATAACACGAAATAATCCGATCAGTCTCATCGGCTTCAGTAGGCATCGGAGCCCCACTCCTACTTGGCTTGAGTTCTTGTCGCGCTAATTCCCGCGTGTCTCCCGCTTTGAGTGAAGAATCGGAACGTAGTGATTCATTTACATCGAAATCTTCATTTTCAAAGAAATAGACTTAGGTAATTAGTTTCGGAAAGCCATAGATATAATTATATGATTACTTACTTATTTAACGAACATGCAATATTTTACATTAATATTAAGTTTGTTAATTCTTAGCATTGACATCGCTTACTGAGCGTACCACGGTATTACACGCATAAAAAATCATCCGTTTAAATTTTCGTCGTCTTTTTCGTAATGTAAATAGCTTATCCTAAAATACTAAAACCAATGGTGCCACATATATTCGTAATGTACCTATATAGTAAAATGTAAAGTTCATTTTTCAACAGGACCTGAAAAATGGAATTGTGTCGTTCTTCACGATACTTTTGTTCAACTAAGATTAAGCTTCAGCGATCCCGGTTAATTTTATATCAAAAGTAATATTGTGATAAAAGAATAATTAGAATTGTATTTTTGAAAAGAAAGTCGTTGTCCCGGGAAGCTGAAGATATG
>NC_046660.1:127308428-127317283 GCF_010883055.1 Belonocnema kinseyi | reverse complement strand
CATTTTGCTTGATATAATAGTGTATTTGAATACGTATATTTGTCTATCTAATGTCATACTGCGCACTGGAAATACCGTAGAAATATATGGGGACTAAACAGATTGTATTTTTCAAGTTTTCTCGTAAAAATGAGCAGTTTGGATTTTCTACTGAGGGTAATTTAGCTCAGGTTTTAGTCACAAACATGATCCCGTCATTGGTTTTATCGTCAGTTTAGGCAAAATTTTTTTCCGTTCCGGATCACTGTTTAAATCGGATGGCCTCAAGTTTTATAGACCAGTGAAATAACTTTGTAAACAAATAAATTGTTTTATTTATACATGTTCCAGATAAAATATTGACCTTAAAGATATTTAGTGGATGGAATAAATGGAAATGTAGGCTAGATTTTTAAAAAATCGCTGAGCGTAGCACAAATCATCTCAGTGAGGCTAAATGATTTGTACATTATTGCAAAAAATCCATGACCTCTCTGAATAATTTAGAATTTAATTAAATGTTTTGAATTATCTAAATTATATAAATTCTTCTGAAAACATGGTTTTTAAAGTATTTTCCAACTCATTAACTTTAATCGACTGTGAAATACTACTGAACTAGGACGCACTTGTTTTTTTAAATCTGCAGAATTTTAAGAAATCAAGAGAATTTCGGAAAATTCAAAGATTTAAAAGAATTTACAATAATTCGAAAGGGATTCCAAAGATTTTGATAGACTAGAAAACAGTTTTAAAAAAATCATAAGATTTCAATAGATTTTAACGACTTCTGCAGAATTCTGCAGATATAAAAAAGAGACCGTCTTAATTCAGTAGCAGTTTACCGCTTGCGTTTTTAGGTTTAAGCACATTTTATCCGATTCGATTTGCACAAGCTTTCGATTAAGAAGTCTGATTTGGTCATGATTTTGGCGAATTATTTGAGTTTGACGTTAGATTAAAGCCTCTTAGTTGGAGAATATGTAACATTATAAGACGAAAATATCAGGGACAGGAAATCGATTTTGAAACAACCTTGCCGTCGGAAGTACTGGATAATCCTGTAGAAGTTACTCATATTTCTGCATAGAATAAAACCGTACATATTTGTGATGATGTAAGAGAATTAAAGTCTTCGAAATCCAATTATTTAGACACTTTTCTTGAATAAAAAAACGCTTATATGCAAATAAAACTTCTAGCGGCACACTTGGTAAAACACCATATAGATACTGTTAGACATTCTCCCATTACATCACAGTGAATAGTGTAACCCGATTGTGCTGACTAGGAAGCCTGACAGATACCGTGGAAAATTAAATGAGGTATCCAAAAAGATGCGTAACCCCATTCATAAAAAATCACAATACATATCATCAAAATGGGGTAACCTCAAAGTCTGTACAATGCATTTTAGGTCGTATCAGGGGAAATTACAATAAACATAATTAAATCAGTCAAATAGGCAAAATACAGCAACATAATACATGAAAAATAAATCAATAACTAGAAAAATCGAGCAGCATATCACATTAATAATAAATCAATGCTAGCATCAGAAAAAATAACACTAAATAATTTAAATCATATGAAGGAAAGTCTCGACCCTAAAGATAGGTCCAGTCACGAAACTACATTCCGACCACCCGTTATCTAAAACATTTCCCAATGGGAGCTGAAACTACTATAAATCCGTACTATAAATCCAAAACTCAACAGAATAACGAAAGTATAAACCTTTGTCGAACCAGTCTCCTGCACTGAATCTACATAACATATTGAGTCTTACCAGTAAACGGCCAAATCGTCGCTGTTCGTTTCCTCCAAAAACCCTTAGCAATCCTCTAGAAACTTTGTCTTGGGACTTCGAAAAACAACAATCCGGCAAACAGCAGCCGCAATAAAATAATTCCTTCCCATAAAATTAAAATAATCTAGCTTCGACTACGCCAGTGGTCGGCACTCTCGTGCCCAGGGCAGGGTACCTTGCCCTGACTGCCCTATGACTTACTTTCAGGGCAGTACCTGTGAACTTGACCAGACCACCCCTTTCCTCAGGGGCCCTTTGTTAGAAAATGGAAAAAAATTGTGAGATTAAAAAAATTCTTAATTTTGCAATCAGTGACTTAAAAGTAATATATTTAGAGTCACCGTATTGTTCCGATTACAAAGACATGTAATTTGTCTTTAAAGGTTAAAAATTTAAGAAGTACTAAGTCGTAAATTGACTGTCAAGCTGATGTTTCTTGATATTAAACTCCTTCAAAATTTTTAACTTTTCTATGCACGTAATATATCATTGGAATCGGAAAAATTCGTAGATGCTGATAATGCTATTTTCAAATCGCAAGTTGAAAAATTAAAAGTTGAAACATTTTCTTACTTTGACATGCCTGTGGTCAAAAGACCTTTGCTGGAGTTAGCTCAGTCACACTAAGGTACATGAATAGACCGAAAAGTAGTAGAAAAAAATTAGTCGGGTTGAGCCTGAACATACCTGAAAATTAAGCAAAAAGTTTGCCGACCACTGGACTACGCGACTCATGGCCTCGATAACACCAACGGAACACACACCAATCGAACGTACTTTAATCGGTGGATGATTATGCTCCTTATTCTCCGATAAGACCTATTGGCTACAGCCTGGTGCCCAAATTCATCCTGACATCTGCAAAAGATTTCCTCTGGTACCAGTAGTCCCAATAGTAATAGTGCCGGCCTGCGCAAAAGAGCTCCCACTATTCATGCTGGAAAAATAAAAATAAAACCTTCTCAAAAGAAGTATTGTGGAGTTCCACGCCAGGTGGAAAAGTCGAATTTAGAATTTTTGAAATAGTCTAGAATATTCCTCAAATCCAGTCAGTGTCTCAACAAAAGTCTTCTTGAGGGGTGACGTACTCGCCAAAGCGTTGGTTGGTAGTCCATGTTACGGCGGGAGAATTTGAGCGGCCTAAAACTGAACACTTCGCCTCGTCGTGCATCCCTGGTTCTTTTAATATCCTCTATAGTCTCGGTTGTCCAAAATGTCCCTCGAAGTATCTCGCAGTTGGCGACGAAGCGTTGGTTACATAACAAAAGCAAACAAAACAAGGCAAAATCAGTCCTTAAATATACCATTTTCTTATAATTACAGTCTGTAGTCGTGGAGTACCGTGCAGTTCCCGAGGCGTCCTTATAAAAACCCTCGAAAATAATGAGAAAAGCGTAAAATCAAAGAAATTAAAATCTTGTAAGTTGCAAAAATTTTGCAACGTCACACACGATACGTTTCTAAGATTGATCTTACTCAGGCGTTACACATGATCCCTTTTTACGATAAGTATACGAAATTCCCTGATTTTCCTGTGCCGGACAAGGGGCTCTATCATTATAATCGTATGTCATTCGGGTGATCGGGAGCACCAGGAACGTTTTAGCGGTTGCTGGATCAACTCATAACACCCGAATCTAATCACCATGCATTTGCATATATGCATGACATAATTGCAATCAGTGATATCTTTGACGAGCACATTCATTGGTTATAAAAAGTATTGAATGTAATTAAGAATGCCGGGCTTATAGTCAATCCTGACAAAATCAAATTCAGTTGTTGTCAGCTACGTTATCTCGGATATGTAGTGGATGAAACAGGAATGCACCCTGACTCAGAGAAAATTGAGCCAATAATACCTTTATCCGGTTACATCCTACATTGGGCAAACTTGGACGATTTCTGAGTAGGCAGAGTGGGACGAAATTGCAAAAAGCTGGCCAAAACTATAAAATGTTCGTAAAATAACCTAAGTTTCATTAATCATTGGCTTTTTGGATCGCTGATTACGAATCCGTTGTCAAACATTCAAAAAACAAAATGGCGGGTTCAATATGGCGGACGAGTGTGCTAAATTCATTTTTGATATTTTTAAAAATTGGAATCAGGGGGTTTTTAAGGTCGCTGAATATGAACCTCGCATCAAAAAATCAAAAAACAGAATGGTTGTTCTAATATGACAAACTAGTATGCTGAATAACTTTTTGACATTATCATAATATTAGATTCCCATTTTATGAATATTGTATGCTTTCGGCCAGCTTTTCGCGATTTCGTCACACTGTGCGGCCGCGCTGCAGCAGCCGAAGAAAACTTCATACCTAGAAAAAAGTGGCAAAAGGAGCAGCCAATTTTCATATATGTGTTGGAATAGGTTTCCATTGACTAATTAAAAGAAACAACTCGGCGGTCACTCGCGGTAAAATTACTTCTGCACTTTTTTTAAAATGATTGCTTGCTGACTATGTGAAAAAATTCTATCATAAATTTATAAGAATTTCAAGAAAAATATAAACTATTTAAAGTTTTGAATTTGAAGATTTGATTGTACGTATCATGAAGAACAGATTTCATTCTCGAACGTGTAAATCGGTTTATTTCTGCAGAAATAAATCAATTTTAACGACAAACAATTTATTTCGATTTCGAGAGCGCAGAGCATTGCATGCGTGAAGTGCACGTTCAAAGTATACTAATTAAAAAAAATTCTGACTTTTGGCCAGATTTTCGCGATTTCTTCCGACTGTGGTATGGTCTCGTGGTATAGGCGATTTATAAAGTATTTCGCACAAAAAGTGGAATCACTAAATCGAATATTAAAGGAAAATTGAATGTTCCAATGGGGAGAAGACCAAAAAAACGCGTTCCATCCACGTTAATTTTCGCTCTAACCTTATCTAGCCCTAATCGTAGTTGGTCGTTCTGTTTACAAACTGATGTAAGTAGTACGGGCTTAGGGGCCCTCCTCTCGAAATTACAAGATGGGTTGCAACAGGCTATAGCCATTGCTAGTCGATACATGCAAGGTGCCGAGAAAAAAATACTGTGACAGAACAAGTATGCTTAGTGCTAGTATAGGCTGTAAACTAATTTAAACTGAATTTCGAAGGTTATCACTTTGTAGTGATAACAGATAAGAGTAGTCTCCAATGGGTATACCACTTAAGAGATCCTACTGCGATATTTCGTAGATGAGCCCTGAAATTATTACGGTACGATTTAAAAAATTGAACATAGAAAAGGTGCCCTTTCTCATATTCTCTTAAGGGTCTTATAAATGGGCCCATGAAAGGGTTTAGTACAATCCTCTCGAGTTCGAGAGGTATAGCTCCTCAAACAAGACGGCGCACTGCCGACAGCTCTACTCCTGATTTTACATTTCATGTAATGTTCGTGAATTTTATCGTAAAGTTTTCCTTACCTAGGAGTGAGAAATCTATGGACCACTTATTGCAGGCTACACGCATGTCCCACGATTCACATGTTATAATGTTCTAAAACTTTAAACGCGTTTTTACAAAAGTTGAATTTTCAAACTGGTTTGCATGATTACGGGAGAGCAATTCAATGTATCGCGACACATATTTGTTATCCGCAGAAAATACTTGGCGGAGTCCTGAACGTTCATTTTTAACAAATTTCGTTTTGATATTTTTGATACTTTCAAATAGGGCAGAAAACATCGTAAAAAGCGATTTTTTAAAAGTCTCCGCCATTTCACGAAAAATCAAAATGTCGAAACAGGGAACGATCAGTACCTCGCTGGCGTACCAAAAATTAAGATTTTTGTTGAATTTTATATTTCGGATAACTAGGGTGGACCCAATCCTGCATGCACTGTCATCGCCCTAACCGCCTCACTGATGAATTGTTGCCTGATTTGGAGGAATGAAAACTGTTCTTGTCGTTGAAGCTTCGAGGAAAAGCGATGAGTTAAGCGCACAATAGTACGATTTGTGTACGCGTAAGTGTGGATAAAACTTGCCAGCATATGTCGTTGCGCTACTATTGGCCCGGCATGTTTCAGGACGTTACAAAATACGTCCGAGCATTTTAAATTTGATAGAGAATAAAAGTAGAGTAGGCGAGCCCAGTAGGCCTGATGGGTAAACTTACCAGTATGTCTTACCAGTGTGTCTTGGTTTTCTAGGTCATGTTCACTAAATGAATCGAATGCATGCGTCTTCAAAAGGCCAATGCCGCTTACGTCCAACAATCATTTAAAGAAACCGTTTTTTTCAGATCAGGAACTCCTGAAGTACTGTTCACTGATAATGGAATTGAGTTTGTGAACAAATTAATTTCCAAGGTCGCAATGAAATTAGGAATTAGGCACTCGACTACTCCATTTTATCACGCGCAAGCTAATCCGGTTAAGAGGGTTCATCGCGTGCATAAAACCATGATATAGTCTTTTATGGAGGGCAATCATCGTGGCTAAGATAAACACATTGCTGTTGCTAATGAGCAAACATCACTGATGTTTCACCAGCAGTCTTAAACATTGGTAGAGGGCCTAGACTGACAAAAACTTGGAGAAGACATTACCAAGACGTGGCATCGGACCACCACGTAAAATATTATAACCGCCCTGGACCAAATATTTGCTACAAAATAGGTGTTATTGTGTGATTTAAGACTCATATTTTATCCCCGGCTGTATATGATTTTGCCAGTCGTTTATAAGATCCAGTATGAGTGTTTAATCATTGAGAAAGCTAATATTAAGGATATAAACCTTTACTGGTCGATATCCCGATTAAGTTAACGAAACACCCTCTTTACGGCTCAAAGATGAAAGAGAAAATTTCCAAATTCCGCTCGGGATCAGTTTAAGAGCTTCGGAGGCACAGGAGTTATACCTACATCAGAGAAAGTCCCCGATACCGCGAGCTCAAATTCAAACGGCCCTGTTCGGAAAAACCGGGAACTAAACGACAGGACCAACTGGTAGAGGGAAAGGCCTTGAAAATCCTAAATACTAGGTAAGTGCGGAACCACTACTGAAACCCACTCCACTGGGGATTTGCCGGGAATTAGAATAAATACCACCACCGCTCAACCTCCGAGCCACAAGAGAGGAAGACCTCGCCGGAGAACCATTCTCATTCAGTTCGTACACCATGTCCACCGCCGAATGTCCCACCCGAAGTCAAAGAGGAAGAGAAGGTGGCGGAAGAAACCCCGACTAATTATCTTCTGCCCCAGGGCCATCGGTCAGGCCTTAGCAAATGCCATCTAGAGGCGATTCCAACTCGCGGGTTGGTAGAGAAATTCCAAGCGTTCAATTAATTTTGCCCATAGTTAGTTTTAAGCTGTTTTCGGATAGTCTTAAGGTTGTATAGTTAGTTATAAGCTTCTCTTTGCTTTAGCTGCCTCAGTTCGACGGGAATTTAAGAATAAAGATCTTTAATAAACAAATAGCGTCTATACTAAAGAACTGGCACCAAATCGATTGAAGTAGGAATATGCAAAATTTCACAATAAAGCAATAGTTTTCTGATATAGAGTCTAATATACATCAGACTATAATCAAAGTCACGGTTTTTCTTTATTTTACTTGATTTGAAGAAAAGTTCTCTATTCTTGATACCCTTATTTGAGATAGTCGTGACTTTCTTTCTAGATCTTCTGAGTCCACCTTAACTTTTTGTTTGTTTCCAAACGTGTTTTTTAAGATCTATAAACACTCAAATATACATTTAGCTATAAAAGCAAACAACTTTCCTACACTTTAAGTGATGCTTAAACTAATACATAATCTTCAGGTCGGATTACGGAAGCTGGAAAGAACTCGACGGCAAGAAAAAATGGCGTTCACGACTGCTTTAGTGCAGACTATTAAAAAATGCTAAGTTGAAAAAAAAAGTTTATTTATTGTTGTTTCCCTTGAAAATGTTACTGTACCCTGCTGATCTCTTTGTCCCTTTTAGGAAATTTCGATTTTAATTTAGAGCTTATCTCGAATTCAAAATAAGTTTCATTATTTTAAGAATATGAAAAAATAAGGTGTAAAATATATTATAAACGCACAGTGATGTTAAAGGAAACATTTTAGTTATGAACAACATTTAATGGTCAGAAATTCTTTTCAACGGTAAGAGAACAAAAATTGCAGCAATTTAATGTACTTTAACATTTTCCAACTAAATATAATAAACAAATTATAGTATATATCTGAATAATTAATTTAGTATGTAAATTAATATTTTAAGAACTATTTTTATTTTTATAAGTGAAATATAAGTGCTAGATTTTGATCGAATCGTTGACTATTTTTTAACCCGTGTGCATAATTTATTATTCGCACAAGGCTTTTTATAAGAAACACCCACGAAACAAAAATCCATTCACTTCTTTTCAATTGGTTTCGAGAGCTTTTGAATTGCTTATCTATCACTGGAATTCCAGATTACCGCCGATTGGATTTTTAAAGACTTTCAGTCGTTATGATTTTTTGGACGAACTTATATGCCGCAAAAGCCTTTACAACATCTAGAACTGAAATAGCAAAAGGAATCTTGTAGACTTGCGTATGATTTCTTCTAATCTTTCGATAATTTATCAATTTTAAAAATCATGTGAAATATGGCAGCTTAACCTGAAAAAAGTCGGTCTGATTCAAAAAGAAAAAAACCGATTCAATGTGACCTTGCTTGAAATAGTTATTGCAGTGCATGGCAGATTCGAAGCTTTTTGAGAAAATGACCGATTCACATAGTCGCAAACCGATTCAGTTTTAACTTTCTGAATCAGCAAGTGACAGATACGCATTTCACAGAGTCGTCTTTTGAATGGATTCTTTTTTCCTAGGTTTGCTGAGTTATATTTATTTCTGAACGGATGCCGTTAACAATAACTTCACCGGTGTAAATAGCAGCTGACCAGAGTCGACATATTATCTCCCTACTGTCATCTATCGATATAACTAGTGTTACATTTTAGAGCCAGACTTGTTTGCTCCGATAGAGATTATTTTTGTTGGAATGATTTGAACTTTTAATGTAAAAATATTATGATAATAAATTAAATAATGTCACTAATTAATTATCTTAAATCATTT
>NC_046660.1:127296060-127308328 GCF_010883055.1 Belonocnema kinseyi | reverse complement strand
CAGAATAGGGTGGTATATAAATCTGGCTAGAATCGAAAACGGATCTGCAGGACGGCAACTTGACGATTTACCACACGGAGAATAACAGTTATTGAAAAGTAAATATTAAAAATTTAAATATTAAAACATAATTTACAGATTTCACGACTTAGTATCTAATATCTTCTATTAAATATACAAGATATTAAAAAACAATACTAATAACTACCCCCCCCTCCCACCCGGCCACATAAGCTCCCAAAAATATAACGCAAAAATGAAAAAACTACATTTTTACGTATTATTGTTAATTTTTAGCAATTCCTCTCGTATGTTTTATGCAAATAATTACTAATGAGCAATTTGAATATTTATCATGACTTTTTAAACAATGTTTAATTGCTTAAACAATTATGTATTCCCAAAAAATGTAAAAAATAATCGTAAGCAGTTTTTTCAATAGTTTAAACAAATATAATTTGCTTAAACTATTACCTTTCCAAATATCATAACAAAGATTGTAAGAATATGAAGAATACAATAATAAATACACTTTCACATTGAAATTTTATTACGACTTTCATGATTTATTTAACAGTGCGCTAAAAAGGATGTAAACTATTTCAGAAAATATGAATTTAAAAATAATTTTGGATAAATAATTGCTTTAACAGGTTATATTTGTTTTAAAATTTAATAATGGTTAATACATTCTTTCTATACACTATGCAGCAAGAAAAATAATATGCATTCTATTTAATTTTTTTAAAGTTTTCGAAAAAAACTGCTCAAGCAAATAAAAATGGTTTAAACAAAACAGAGATTTGTTATACATTAGAAGAAATGTATCAAAATTATATCATTATTCAACAAAAAGTAGCATTGTATACGAATTTGCGAAAAATTGGACATCTCTCGTTTAATTTTTAGAAATTTTGTAAATAAACAATAACTACTTGTTTAAATAACAGCGCGATATTTAAAAAAATTCTATTCTAAAAAATTACCAAAGATTACATTTCAATTAGAAAATACGATTATTTCTTACATTTTTGGGAATAAGTATTTGTATACATAAGTTACGTTCATTTAAACAATTAAATATTACTTAAAAAGTCCTAACATATATTCAAATTTTCTAACCGAAATAATTTGAATAAAGGACGACCGAAATTGCTAAAAATTAAGAATAATTTTTGAGTCATATTCATAACACTGCAGTAGCCGGGGGTTTAAAGTTGTCAGTATCAGTGGCGTAACTACAACCGTGTAGGCCCTACCGCAGAAATTTTTAGGGGGCCCCTCTTATAAAATAAAAAATCAAACAGCGTTTATTATTTTGCTCATTAAGTTCAATTGTCAGTAGAGATAAATTTAAGAATCGACTTTGATGTATTGTATTCCGTAAATGGGATTTTACCATTTTTAATATAATTTGCTGCACGTCCTTTCGCAAGTTGATATACTGTAACATGCACAGTTCAATAAATTCCTGAGGGATTTATACGGAAAAATCGCTTTCCAGAAAGCTGTATTTAATGAGTTAAGTGCGGAAGACATCATATCGAATCTGGAATTTCTCTGTAAACTATGTATTGACAATGTCTGATTAGACTTTAGACATCTTAAGGTGCTATTAAAGACATTGATTTTTAGAAATTCTTCACTAATATCGAAATGCTTCTCACGCTTTGGTTTCCGGTTTTCTACAAAAATTGGTTCAATACCCCATTTTTGAGATATTTTTGTAGCTTCTTCCTTACACTTTTCATACTCAAGTCTGTACTTTTTCCAATCTTTCCTTGCAGTGTTTCAGATTTTAAGTGCACGACTTGAATCTATATTTTCTGCTTGCAGTAATTTTTATAAAACATTCACTTCGTTTAGGATATTGGAAAGCATTGTGCACAACATTATAAATTTAAACTTCTCCACATTTTTTTTTACTTATAGCTGCTTGTAGCTGCATTAATCCATGAGGTTGCGTTTTTTAATTAGCCGAGAAGATTTCGGAATATTCCAGAAAGGTAAAAAAATAACTTGGACAATTTTAAAAAAAATTTATTTATTTGAGAAGAGATTCCACATCTTTAGAAACAATTTAAACCAGTTTATAAGATTTTTATAACCGTTAAGACCTTGGAAAAAATTTAAATATTTAATAAATTTTCACAAATCTTTAAAAGTATTGAAATGTTTTTTATCTATTTCTAAATTTAAAAATTCGAAATTATCTTTCAAACTAAATTCAATTGTACCTAAAAATTCTGAATTAAAAATAATATGGAACGATTTCGAGCAGTAAATTTGGTTAAAAACGTCGTGTCAATGCTTAAAAAAATTTTCTTCGTCTGCAATTCATGCTCAAAAGAAATGTGGAAGGGAAAAAATAAATTTTATAAACATTGCCATAAAGCTTCTAGCGGAATTTACTACACCTCATAATAATAGAATATTAAGCTTAATTTATAAAATGCGGTTTAAAAATATTAGGCGATACGTATTTTTGCCATTTGTACAAAAAGTTTGTTTACGGAGTTATGCGTATTTGAATTTTTGTCTTTGTTTAAAAAAAGTCCAAGTTTATTCTTGAAATATTGAACTTTTTACCTAACTGAGATATTTCAGATTTTATTCCAGATTCTGGTAGAGTTTATCGAGTCGATTTTCTAAAAAACCTCACACTTATATTTTTTGGCAAGTTTTTTACTGTGGGTAAAAAATACACCCACAAATTATTGAGATCGAATTAACCGTACTAAATTCGAGGAAATGGACCACATGTCGACTTTTGCCAGTATTTGACATCACGAACTAAAGGTAAAGTGGATTAGTATAGAGCGGCAAACGTCAGTATACGTTGGACACCCGTTCAAAGTAGACCTTGTAAAACTGTGGGTTATTTATTACCCATTGTGCAGCCAGTGAGCAAAAAAGTTATTTTCAATAAAACTTTTTGCCATTGATTTCAGTGATTTTTGTACAGTTTTCAAGTTAAGTTTATCATTCAAAGTGAAATAATTTTTTTTCAATTATTTTGTATGCTAAAAGTCAAATAAATGCACGTAAAAAATGCACGCTTACAATCACGCTTGCAATCGCGTGCAATCGTCCTTTGTGCTATGAGCACCGTGCATGCCTTTGCAGCGACTGTGTAGCTTTGCAAGAGTTATTACAACTTTCAAAAATTGTTTTTATGTTACTTTTGTATTAACTATTTGTGTGTATTCAAATAAAAATTAATTTATTTGAATATAGGAAGATTTGGTGTTTTATGGGACCATAAAATCGAGTTTTCATTTTCAAAATAAATACCTTTTTTGGAAGTATCAATAATGCAGTAATTTTTTTGTTAAAGTGTTGTATCTTAAGAGTATAATCATACATTTTTAGGTAAAAATATTAAGAATTACTTGAGTTGTGAATTTTAAAGTTAAAAAAACTCACTTTTTGTAGTTTTTTTTGTTTCAAACATTTTTTAACTAACTTACATTATACTGATGAATAGAAATGCGATTCTAATTTCAAAAAAATATCTTAAAATATATTAGATGATTTTTGTGTACAAAAGTTTTCAATGCCGGCTGCGCGGTACATGTTTGAACACGTAGGGTGAAAAACACCCGTTGTGCCATTTACGTATAGATAGGAGTTGTGCCAGTTCAGGGTTAACAGAATAATAATAAGTATGAATTTTAAATGTATGTATTTGAGGTAGAAGTACAGTTTGGTGTTTTCCATAAATCCTCTACAGTTTATTCTCTTAGGATTCTCTCTTTAGTGACTTTTTCCATTCGCATTTTGCCGCGCATGTTGCTCTGGAATTGCAGGACAATCGCGTTAATTTTACTCTTATCCTTGTCTTGGTACAAGTGGAAAAAAGAACCTCATATTTGATTGAAAACGAAGTTACATCAACTGATCTTCCAAGTACGTATATGGACAAAAAACGATAGTTAAGTAAATGTTACAATTATAGGCAACTAAATATGACTATCATTGATGGTTACCCGTACCGATTTTCAAGTGGCTGACCTGCGGATCAGTAGATTTTATCGATCCTGTCGCTATTCTGTACAATTCCTCGATGCTGCAATTACGAAGTATCATTTCACTTTAACGAATAATATAGAGATATTTAACTTATGTTAAAGGTATAGACTATAGTTTAGAGAGCACTTTGAATTGTAAGAAAGTATTGCTAAAAAAATAATTAATAAATAATGTCACGGTTAATTCTTATATATACCGTCGGATATACTTATAAATAATCGGTATTTCTAAGTAACAGCGCTAAGAATATAATTAAAATTTCGCACACAATGGGGTGGAAGGGATTCGAACACATAACTTAAGCAAGCAAGTCAATTTTCTTAACTATTACACTATTACACGAGTTTTTCTACGAGTGCTATTTTTGGAGAAAATTAGTTATACATCGGATGAAATGTAACAGCTCTCAATCATAAACGACAGGTCTTTCTAAGGGTTAGGGGTTTAAACAACATTATTTCTGTGACCAGTCAGAGGGGTGCCTTCCCACCTCCCACGGGACTTAGGAAAGGGGTAGGGGTTTGACCACCATTATTTCTTTGACCAGTCACAGGGTACCTCTCCCCCAAGGGACCTGGAATAGAAGTAGGGGTTTCAACAAGATTATTTCTTTGATCAGTCACAGGGGTTCCTTCCCGCCCCCAACCACCTGCCTTTCCGCTCCCCACGAGAAGCTGGAAATGGGTAGAGGGAAATGGTAGGGGTTTGACTAGCACTATTTCTGTCATAAGTCAGAGAGTTGCCTTGTTACTCTTGTCGCCATTTAGGTCCTGTTTCCACGGTAGTGGACAGTACCGAACTAGTTGATCATTAGAGAGTCAAAATTTGTCAAGTGGGCCACTTTTTTTATAGGTTGTGATTTTTCTTTAGGAATACGTGATAAGCTAGAGTTTAACATAAATGAAATGGTCCCAAAATATTTTTGCAAAATTTTCATTTTTTGAGTCGTTATTGTTATTTATCTTTTTTAGCATTGTTCTGGTAATTAATTTTTGCCTCCCGATCGGAATAAACAATCTCCATAATTGTCGGCATATTTCGTTAAATACGTTAATTCTATCAAATAAAAATCATTTTACCATTGCTTTAGTTCACTAATTACGATAGCTCGTTTAATTACGAAGATTTTGGTGAAAAAAAATTAAGGAACTCGCATATCATCAAAAGTTGGGCGTGTTTTCGTGTTGACGTTCCGCGCTCCATGCCGCGCGACGTGCGATATTCACGACGTTGAAGTTTGCCACATATATGGGTTTCCAAGTTTTGTAATTAATTTAAAAAAAACTAAGAGTCATAGTAAAAAAGTAAAAACACCTCTGGATTCATCTCGGAAATATCTAGATGTGCATTTTCTTGTTTTTTTGTAAGCCCATTTTTTAAATAATTAGAGCATTTGTTATTCAGCGCACTGTTGCTCCGTGCCCGTAAATATGGATTTCAAAGTAAAAAAACTAAGATTCATGTCAAAAAATTAAAAACATTTCTGGATTAATTTCGAAAATACCTTGGTGTGTATTTTTTTAAACAATTTGTTAATCAATTAGGCCATTTGTTATCTTTCTGCAATTGTTATAAACAAAGTATGCATGGGATCGTAAAACCAAGCGCACCATTGCATTCGTCATGAAAATATCTAGATGTGATTTTTTTTCTTTTTTTGTGAAACCATTTTTTAAACAATTAGAGCATTAGTTGTTTAGCACACTGTTGCTCCGTGCCTGTAGATATGGATTTCAAAGTAAAAAACTAAGAGTCAGGTCAAAAAAGCAAAAACACTTCTGGATTTGTCTCGGAAATATCGCGGTGTGCATTTGTTGTTTTCTTGTTTAAGCAATTTGTTAAACAATTACGCGAGTTGTTATCTTCCTGCAATTTTTATAAACAGGAATGCAATTATGCACTTGGTTTTTTGATCCGATGCATATTTTGTTTACAACAATTGCAGAAAGGTAACAAATGGCGTAATTGTTTAACAAATTGTTTAAACAAAAAATGCACATCGAGATATTTCCGAGACAAATCCAGAGGTGTTTTTATTTTTTTTATATGATTCTTAGTTTTCTAAAAATTAATTACACAAGTTTGAAATTCCTATCTGTGACTAACTGCAACGTCGTGAATATCGTACGTCGCGAGGTATGGAGCGCGGAACGTCAACACGAAAACACGTACAACTTTTGATGATATGCGAGTTCCTTAATTTTTTTTACCAAAATCTTCGTAATTAAACACGCTATCGTAATTAGTCAACTGAAGCATTGAAATCGATTGAGAAGTTAGAACGAATTCTATTTGTTTACAGAAATTGTTGCTGATTTCATCAATAATTATGCAACAATGGTAAAATGATTTTTATTTTATAGAATAAACATATTTAAAGAAACATGCAAAAAATTATGGGGATCCTTTGTACCGATCGGGAGAAAAAAATTAATTAAGAGGACAATACTAAAAAAGTTAAATAACAATAACAACTTAAAAAATGAAAATTTTGCAATAATGTTTTAGGGCCATTTTATTTATGCGGAACTCTAACTAATCACGCATTCCTGAAGATAAATTACAACCAATAAAAAAAGTGGCCCACTTGACAAATTTTGACACTAGATGTATCACTAATTGTCTTAGAAACTATCACTCGTGAAAAAAAATGCTCTGCAAAGAAAGTTTGTATCATAATGCGATTTAAAACTTCAGTCTGAAAAATTTTGATCCATGATGTTTATGGGGTTTTTAACATGAAAATTGATATATCATTCATTTTCTCGGAAACTATCCATCGAAGAAAAAAATATTCGAAACAAAAAGTATTTACTTCAACGGAAGCTACAATTTTTGTAAAGAACATTTTACGAAATTTTGCATATTGGCAAAATATCCAATTAACCTTAATTTTATTGTGACATTTACGAAATGCTAAGTGATTTTTACATTTTCACTGCCTCATTATGAGCAGTTTGTACTGTTAGGGCTGCAAGAAACCCTCTACATTTCTTGAAAAGTAAATATTACACTTCTGTTTCTGCGTATAGATTCACGTCTCAGGACCATACAATACTGTGTTCTACTCGGCACAACTTAAGAAAATGAAATAGCGGAGCTGGCCCACCAAAACGTGCTTTTAAATTCTTGCTCAAACTTGGGTTTGTTCGAAAAATCGTTCACGGAACAATAGAACTCAAACCGAGCATATTTCAGCATAACTTTCATTTTTTGAAAAATTTAAGATGACGGCGCCAACTTATTGGACAAACTTATCAGTGCAGCGTCACGAAGTGAAGCGCTTTCAAATGTTTGGTTGTATATACATGCACATGTATATGTAAACGTCTCATCCGACAGATTTGGTCTTCCGAACTGTCCGCGAGGAACAAAGTGTCTGCAACGAACATGCTTGCCATCCCGGTACTCACTCCTGAAAGCCCGGATTAAGAAAGCACAAGAGAAAAACTTTCGTGAACAGCTCCTCGATAAGAGGATGCACGGTTTCTTCCACAGAAATGTGAAGGATCAGTCAATGTCTTGTGAGCTAACGTTTGCTTTCCTTAAATCGCCCGGATTGAAGTCTCGAACAGAGGGTTTCATTTTTGCATGCCAAGACGGTGTCATTTCCACCTTAACATACCGTCGCCACATTTTGAGCCAAGACATTCCCGATGATAGCTGCTGGGCGTGCCATGCATACCCCGAGCATTTAGCTCACATTCTATCTAGTTGTCCAACTCAAGCGGGAACGACCTGCATTCAAAAGCACAATGCGGCACTAAGAGTGCTTTATTACCATCTCTGTCACTTCTACGGCATTCACCTTAATATCGCTCATCTAAATGCTCCTAGGGAAATTGAGTCAATTGTCGAGAATGGGAAGTGGCGCATATACTGGAACTTTATATTCTCGACAATTGTTTCTGTTGGTCACTCGAGGCCTGACATGGTTCTTCTTGACTTCGAGAAGCGAACCATGTTCCTTATCGAATTTTCAGCACCAGCTGACAAAAACATCATAGCCAAGGAGAATGAAAAGAAATAGAGGTATCGAGACCTTATAAGGGAGTTGCAACGAATGTGCCCGGAATATTCTGTTAAACTGATCGTCCTCATCATCGGCGCTCTTGGAGGTGCCAAGCTTTCACTTGCTAATGGCCTAAAAAGCATCCCTGCGTGTCAACAATATGCTAGAACACTTGCGGGAAAAATGCAGAAGGCGGTTGTCCTTGGGTCGCTCCGTGTTCTTAGGGTGCACGAGGCTTTTGCTGGATCGTCGTATTGATTTCTTTACAGACTGTAACCACCTATCTCACGGTTGTGAGACGTGGTTGTGGCTGAAATTTTACCGCGATTTCGCTGGAAGCGGGTGCAATTTTTCAGATTAGCACCCGCTAAACAGGTTTTATTCGGATATATAAAATCGATTTATGCAGGCTTGGTAGTTAAAGCTAAAATCGAAATAATTTCATCAAATAGTAGGATTCGACTGATCCCATTATGAATATACTAATTTTATCTGAAACTGCGTTAATTATGCCGGGAATTGATTTTCAAGTGGATCTAAATTTTCTGGCACGCCCAAATTCATCAATTGAACGGGCTGAATAATATTAATTTCCGAAACACTTACATTACCATCTACAATCATTTCATTTATATTTATTGATAAAAGACAATTTAATTGATCATTAATTTATTTAAGGTTAGAATTCAATAAAATATTATAGACGGGTAATATTCGAATGGCACTGCACTATCAGAACAAGCAGCACTAGTTCTCTGAGCACATGGAGATGGCGTTTCAATAGGAAATCGGTCTGGCCTGGTCGGGCCCAAGTATGGGCCACAGAGTTCTACTGAGCAGGGGCAGATCGGTAAACCCGAACGGGGTCAGATCACTATTACGATGGAAATCGGGTGATTTCTGCATAGGTTATGAATTAAATAAAAAGAAGAGAGCATCGTATTTTTATTTTGTAATTTGGTCACGGAAAAATGTAAATGACTAAATTTGCAGTATTTGATGGGTATAAATAACGTCTAAATTAAATTGAACGACAAGAAATTGTACTGCTAAATCGAAATACGCAATAGTAAACAATAATAATACATGAAGTATTGAAGATCTATTGAGTAATGATAACACAGGCACACAAAAAAAAAGTTGTCTGCACGAGACAAGCGACTAGGCTACCCTTATGGATTTTGGGCCGCTGAATCCGAATATAGCCTCAAACTATGCTCTACACGTCTCAGTTTTCCCCTAGATACAAAAAGTAGGGAAAAGTCTAGAGATTTTCTATTCAGACAGGCAATAAAAAAATTTTTCAGCACGAGAGAAGTGACTAGGTTACTCTTATGGCTTTTAAGCTGATGAATCTAAATCTGGCCTCAGAATTTCTCCTACACGTATTAGTTTTTCCTTATATGCAGAAAATATGGGGAGTACCTAGGGATATTCTGGATATTATTTTGATAATACCAGTAAACGAAAGAATAAACGTACTGGTGTCATATTCTTATGTGTTGGGACTCGGAAAGACCAAACTTATCCACAAAAATTCCCTGGTGTGCTTGCCGTTTCCCCTAGCTAGGATACATCTAGGGAAATTGAAGGTCTTGCGCATGTTATACTAACTTATAAAGCAAAAAATAAGAAAAATGCTGTTTCCTCTGCAGTTTTACGCTCTCAATCTGAATTTGATCATTAATTTTTTCAAGCTTCTACCATTTTCTCCCTAGTTGCAAAAAGTAGGAAAAAGCCTAGGGATTTTCTGGTTACACAGGCCATAAGAAAATTGGCCTGCAAGAAACAAGTGACTAGGCTAAACTTATGGATTTTTAGCCGCTGAATTCAAATCTAGCCTCAGAATTTCTCTTACACGTATCAGTTTTCCCCTAGAGGCAGAAAAAAGGCAGAAACCTAAGGATATTCTGAACATTATTTTTATAATTCTAGTATACGTGAAAATAGATACATGGATGTTATATTCTTACGTGTCGCGACTTATAGAGACTTAATTTGTTAACGAAAATTCTCTAGTGTGCCTTCTGTTTCCCCTAGCTTGGGTAATTCTATGGAAATTGAAGATCTGTCTGATATTATATAGATTTTTTCGGGGAAAAATGCCATATCCTTTGCAGATTTGCGTGCGCAATTTAAATTTAAACTTCAAATTTTTTGGACTTGTTCCATTTTCTCTTTGGATGCAAAATGTTAAGAAAAGCCTAGGGAATTTCTGGTTACACCGGCCCACCAAAAAAAATTGCACGGGACATGTGACTGATTTCGCACGCAAAACTGTAAAGGATATTAGGTTTCTTGATTTTTTCCCGTGTAAATCAATATAATCTGAGAAAGACCTTTCATTTTCCTAGAATTACTCAAGCTAAAGGAAATGGAAGGCATACTCAAGAATTTCTGTGTACAAATTAAGTTAAAGAATTTCTTTGTACAAATTAAGTCTCTACAAGTCGTTGCGCTCAACAGTATAACATAGATGTGTCTTTTTTCGCGCATACTGGTATTATCAAAATAACGTGCAAATTATCCCTAGGATTTTCCTTATTTTCTGCATCTAGAGGGAAACTGAGACGTGAAAGATAAATTCGGACGCCAGATTTGGATTCAGTTGCTCAAAATCCACAAGGGCAGCCTAATCACTCGCCTCGTGCGGACAAATTTGTTGTATAGCCTGTGCGACTATAAAATTCCAAGGATTTCACCTACTTTCTGCATCTGGGGGAAAACTGAGACGTTTAGGACAAATTCTGAGGCCATATTCGGATTCAGCGGTTCAAAAATCTACAAGAGTAGCCTAGTCACTTGTCTTGCGCAGGCAAATCTTTTTTATGGCTTGTGTGACCAGAAAATCCCTAGGCTTTTCCCGACTTTTTGAATCTAGGGGAAAACTGAGACGTGTAGGGAAAATTCTGAGGCCATATTCGGATTCAGGGGCTCAAAATCCATAATGGTAGCCTAATCAATTGTCTTGCGCAGACAACTTTTTTTTTTATTAATATACATATTTTTAAATTAGATTATTATTTAACTAATGAGGTTTTCCATTATTATTGATAATTTGCTATTTCAATATAATTATAAGGCAAGTTAAAAAAAATTAACCTTCACCTTCAAAATCTATGAAAATAAACACTTAAATTTAAATAGTTTTTAAATATATGACATAAAATTATTATTCCTATTATTTAAAAAATTTTATTTAATTAATTAGTTGAAAATGAAAATAAAATTTTAAATAACCATTAAGGGCATGTGATACTTAGAAGATTATCGATTTTACCAGTTTTAGGTTCCGACGGCGTTTTTTATTTAATAATCAATATTTTGTCTTAAAAATTTGGGACATGATAGCGACCATGCTAACGGACGTCACCACACACTTTTTTTTGGTTTAATTCAAAAAAGTTTCAATTGAGCAAAATCTGATTAATTTGTATAGCGCTTAGGAATTAGTATCGACTTTACCAGTTTTAGGTTCCGACGGCTTTTTTTCTAGAGTAATAAATATTTTGTCTTAAAAATTTGGGAAATGATAGCTAACATGCTAACGGACGTCCCCGCACACTTTATTTGTGTTTTTTTTTTCAATAAAATTTTTGATATTGCTAACAACGTGTGTATTTTTGGAGTTTATGTATGTTACAATTCTCCTGTGCGTTACTTCCAAACCACACAATATTTTTGGCTGAAAACATTGGACTTGCAAATACAGATAGTAACTAATCTCCCAGAACTAACCTTTTTTGCAGGCAATCAAAAAACTTTATTTCATAAATAATTTCCCAGTGGCGAAAAGTGTAACATTAGTTTCAAAGTTTCATGCTGTTTCATACGTCCTTTACGCCGAAAATTTCAAAATTTATCTATCTACATTACCGGCTGGGCTGATAAGATAGTTTATTGCACCATAATTATTCTAGAGTGGTTACCGACAGAATCGGTACGATAGATACCTACGTTATCGGAATGACAGAGAGCTAAAAATCACCCTAACCACAAAATAATACATATGCATAAAATTTGGTAATTAGCACAATAACATTTTTTTGTTATTATCCCCGAAAAAAGAGTCCGTGGACGTCCGTTATGATATTTTATACTATCTCCGAATTCATTTTTTAAAAACTTTCATTTTTGTGGAAAAAAGCCGTCGGAACCGTACCCGATTGACCACACGACGAAGTATCACATGCCCTTAAATGTGTTTCAATACTGGATGGCTGA
>NC_046660.1:127290531-127295960 GCF_010883055.1 Belonocnema kinseyi | reverse complement strand
CGCGCCAGGCTTTCAGAAGAATAACTGAGAATTCCTCTGAATGATTGAATAAACCACGCACTTGAACGCTAGGTATCGATTTTGTCCCAAAGTCTTCATAACGCTAGCAGTCGGTTAAATTCTTGAATCCTAAAAATGCCTACTTCACACAAACAACACACACAAACACGCACGCACGCACAGACACAGAGTGGGGAAGTCAATAAAGTTTAAGCCTTGTATTTACTTGTTGATCAATCTAAAATGTTACGTGGAAATGCTGTATTATGAGTATTATCCTTCATGTATAGTCGGTAATATTCAGAAAAGGCTAAAACCGAAAATACTGACATTATTTTCTGAACCAAAAGGGAAATATCTGTATCATAAACCTAACTTGGACGAGTTTCAGCAATTAGACCTAACATAATTAGTTTCTGGTTTTAATTTGTTTTTTACAAAAAAAAAGAGGTTTTAAATATTTGAAATTTTTTTAAACCTGCAAATGTAGGAAGTATTAGAGCCTACGTTTTTCTTTTAAGTTTGTTTATTGAACTTTAAAGTGTACCTAAAATAACCCTGAAATAAATATTTCTCTACAAAATGCCCATTAATCTTCTTGTGGTCTTTCAACACTTCTGCCCAGAAAGCTATCCTTTCATCTTTTTTTAAATTCTCTTTCCTGTTTTTTCCTTTCACACTGGACCTGCAAGAGCGTGGCAATGCCGAGTGATTCACTAGTCGTGCAATTATATATTTATATCACGCGAAAAAAATTCCAGTGCTTCCTCAGGGTTTCAACTAAAAAGGAACTTCTCGACGGAACGGCGGATGCGTCCGCCTGTCAGATTCGCTCTGACGGACGTTGAGAAAAAGGAGAATTAGGGAGTTAATTAGGAACTTTTACGAGGATACAACGGAGGTACCCAAGACATAGCTTAAAGTGGACTGTGGGACTTTAATTCGTCCCTAAAAATTATTTCGCAAAAGCTCCTGCATCACGGTGTCTGAGTTCATCGTTCGAGGAAGATTTATCTCAGATTTATTTTTGATCATACGTACGCGAGATAATTATTTCTTATGGGATAGAAATTGCAATAAAAGATATTTTAATGCTTAAAAAACAAATTTATAGCATACTAAATGAAATAAAACTAGGAGTAAGTTATTAGTACCCCTGTTGGTAAAAATCCTTCTACACTTTCTTAAGTTTACTGAAAGTAAATATCTTGAACTTTAGAATACAATCGATAACATGACTACATGTCCAGTAAGCGAACAGAATCACATAGAAGTGCTCCGAGTAAAAATCGTAAATCAGAGAGTGGCCAGTCATTCACTTTCCGATGTATAAAATTAGTCTAAGTAGGCGCTGCACTATAAGCGCTTTTGATAAATTTGGTATCAAAGTCCTTTGATAGCAATTACTTAGAGCGATATATTTTTTTAATTGAGGATGAATCCTTTGCGAATGTAGAAAAAATATTGATATTATATTTTATGTTCTGCATACGTCTGCAAGTGAATTTTTGCATACTGATTCGGAAAAGACGATGAAATTTGCTATTTTTAATACTCAAAAAAATGCAATATTTTAACGAAAGAAAATTTCATCATTCAGATCATTTTAGGGCTTCTGGGGTCCCTAATTTCAAAACCAAGTTAAAAATATAAGAACACAAAATGGTGAATTCAAGATGCCGTATCACAATTGTGCAAATGACACCGATTTGACTAGAAAATGCTACACAGGAGTTTTTCGGTTCACTGATTTCAAATCACAACTCAAAATTTCAAGATTCAAATTTTCGAATCTAATGTGGCGTGCTACGCACGTCAAATAATTTTTTTATAATGAAGATCGCACAATTTGAAATTGTTTAAACAATTTTTTAAGTAATGACTTCTGCTATGAAATATTTATCAACTGAGATCATCATTTTTGCCACTGCTGCCGCTCCTGTCTGTATCGCTTTCATTGTCCTCCGAATCGCTCTCTGCACTTATCCTTGTTAGTTGCATCTTGCTCATCCATTTGTCTGCAAAGGATTTTTAATTCATACGTGAGAATGGGTATATTACACTAGAGTCGTAAATTGTCGTTGCGATCAGTAAAAGTACTATTAAATATCACTGCTGACTTTGAAACGTGACCAACTCAAGAATTTTTCGAATTTTGTCCAAGCCTCAATGTTAAGTTCCAGTCGACAATTACTGCTGTCGACAGCGAGAGCAGTGTTCGCCGAGAATTTCGCAGATTTTGTTTCTTAACTTCTACTCTTTCTATGACTTAGAATGCTCAAGGGAAAAAACTAAAATTGGCAAAACGTCAACTTTGCAATCTCTTCTTACCTTTAAGGTAGGCCGGCTATTGGATCCTAATTTAGATGCGTCACTGTAGGTTCTCGCGCTTTCCGCTCGATAATATATTTATCACGCGCTCCGCGCTCGGTTTTTGTATTACCCTCCACATTTGTGTACAGACCACAATGCGAAATTTTTTACATTCCATGTTAAAAACTATTATATCAAATGTTTATTACAATTTTTTGTTTGTGTACCTGGGTCTGGTACGGCTTATTCAGATTTTGCAAAATAATGTTCAAATTTTATTTTTCCTGATCCTGATAGGACATTAAAGAAGGATTTCAAAGAACATACGTCTTTGCCGATTATATAGTATGCTCATTGCGATAATCGCGCTTCGCGCTCAACAGTTGGGTTATACAGGCTCTAATTTTTTAAATTGTGGGCTTATCGAAAAATTCGGCTAGAATAGTTTTGAAATTTATTTTGTATCCAGTGAAGAAATTGACTGAAATTTTTGGATCTATGAAAAAAATGTTTTTTTCTATTTTTTGAAAGTTTTTAAATTTTTGAAAAGTATATAACTTTATAATTTTCATTAAAATAAACAATTTTATTTAGATAATTTGCAAGCCTTTTACCCATCTATAAGAAACTTTGACAAAAATTTATAAAATTTGAAAAAAGAAATTTCTAAATTTTGAAAATGCTCTCAATTTTTTAATTTTTGTTGGAAATGTCTGATTAACGAACTTAAACTTCATTTTGGGGACCTTCCGAAGAGTATGGAATGCGGACTAGATTGGTCAAATCATTCAAAAGTTAGCATGGCTACAACATTCAGGTAACCATACATACAGACATACATACAGACAGACAAACAGACACCGACAAAATTTTATGATCAGAGATCGAAAATTTGGACGATTACGTTACACTTTCATGAATGAGAATGTAGTTTAACTAATACGGATTTGTTTCAAAGTAGCCTGATAGAAAAGCCTCCTCGAATATAAAAGGTGTGAATCCTTATGATCCCAAGCATGATATAGTCGCCGCGTCAAAAGCTAAGTGGCAACAAAGTTAACAAATCCTTGCACACCCGGACGTATCCTCATCTAAATAACCTTATCTCAAATCAAACAGAGACGGTTTTTCAATAAAATTTTTATATTTTGTGTAATATTCAAAATCAATAGAAAAAAAGTGCAGTTCCACTCAATGATAGCTGTACATGTAATGTCAGCAGCGAGCCAGAACTCCAGTACACAGACTCCCCGCAGGGTGATGAATGGTCCGGAACGAATGAACCTGGGCATTCTAATGAGATTTCAGCCAGTTAGAAAAACTGACATTATGAAATCATTGATTAATTCCATTTCAATTAACAGAATTAATTAATCTAGGAAAAAGATTCATAAAAATCGGTTAATATTTACAGTAGTAATGTGAATCTTTAGATTCGGTGCATTTACACCGCAGTTTTCTAACAAATTCAGACTAAAGACAATATTTCTTAGAATTCTTCCAAATACATAATCCTTAATCCATAAGTAAAGTGTTTCCAAGTATTTTGTGCATAGTTCTGACTTTTATTAATAATTTATAGCTTATTATTATACATTAAGTTATTTCCTGCAGAATATTTAGTACTTTGTAAAAAAAACTTAATTTTTTAAATAATTTTTTCCTCATGAACGTAAAAAATATTACTGTATGCAATTGATGACACAATCAATGAATGTCTGCACATTTGAATATTTTTTACTCATTTCTTGCATACGTTATCTAGCTATTCATATGTTGATGCACGCAGAGCAGATTTTCCAATAAAATAATTATATTATATGTTATAATCTAGATTATACGTGCCGAAAATGCATTATAATATATTATGCAATGATTTTATTGAAAAATCAGCTCTTGCGTGCTTAAAGGTACGAGTATGTAGATAACTTAAGCAAGAAATGAGTCAAAAATTTTCAACCGTGCGGCTTGAAAATTAAGAACACTCTACTTATGGATGCAGGATTAAATGCATATAATGTAAAGATTCACATTATTACTGCAAATTTTAACCGATTTTCATGAATCATTTTTTCAATTTCTTGTAATTATATAAATAAATGAATGCTGTTAATGTGAAGTCTGTGGACTGGAGTTTAACGGGGATGAGCAGGCTGGCTGCGGACATTCATGCACAGCTATCATTGAGTGTCACAGCTGTTGCTCTCTATTTTGATTATTAAACAAAATATAAACATTCTATCGAAAAACCGGCTCGGCTTGATTCGAGATATAGTTATTTAGACGAGGTATGCACAAAATTAGACAAATTTATGTATTAAACCGTGCGCATCAAAATTCAGACGCGATTGCCATTCTGATAAAGGACCTTAATAACTCGAAATATTAAACGATTTTCATCAAACTTTTTTTCATTTTCTTAAAAATATATCAGGAAAATTATTCAGCAAAATAGAATTATATTGATCCACATCTTGATGATTTTGCTTATTAGAACAGCCTTAAATCTCATGTCAAATTATGACTCTTATAGAAAATATTAGCAACTAGCGTGAAATAAACGATTTTTTCTATGATAAAAAAACACTGATAAGAATTTGTATATAAAAATTGTTTATAATAATTGAGTTAAATATTATTAAAATTAATTATGTTCTATGAATGCATGTGCAATAATTCCGGCTGATAGTGAGTTTCTATCTGTATTTTTTCTTAAGATAAAAATTCACAAAGCTAGAATGGTCAATTTTGTCACTATATTTGTTCATATATTCTTCCTCTGTAAAAAAATTAAACAAAAAGCAAACCACAATTCTCTTAAAAATTAATTGCTGAGCATTTCTAAAAAAAACTTTTAAATCGGTTAAGAAATACGACCTGTGGGCGATTATGAACAGTAAATTCCTATTCCAGACCACTGTGCACCGTACCAAATATTTTCGAAAAATCGTCATTAAATATTACCATTGTTCACCTTTTATTAATGTTTTATATTATATATACATTGCAGAACCCTAGCCGAAGAATCGGAAAGAAAGTCCCCTACCGATCCTTTCCGATTTCCATGTGAACCCCGCCTCCGATTCCTTCCGAACGCCGTCCCTTTACGAAGCCTT
>NC_046660.1:127288747-127290431 GCF_010883055.1 Belonocnema kinseyi | reverse complement strand
ACAGAAACAATTGTCGAGAATATAAAGTTCCAGTATATACGGCACTTCCCATTCTCGACAATTGACTCAATTTCCCTAGGAGCATTTAGAGGAGCGATATTGGGGTGAATGCCGTAGGTAGTGCCGCATTGTGCCTTTGAATGTAGGTCGTTCCCGCTTGTGTTGGACAACTAGATAGTATGTGAGCTAAATGCTCAGGGTGTGCATGGCACGCCCTGCAGCTATCATCGAGAATGTCTCTTATCTAGGAGCTGTTCACGAAAGTTTTTCTCTTGTGCTTTCTTAATCCGGGCTTTCAGGAGTGAGTACTCAAGATAGATTAGATTTGATGCATTTTGCTCACCCCTAATACTGAAGTCAAGTCCGAGTGTTTCAGCAGCCTCCTCCGCTGCTTTGTACAGAAATGCTCCTTTGCCTACTTCCTCGTGATTCCTGACCATTTTAAGAAGAGGGTCTCTTCCATTTGCAACTCTATGTTCTGTACCCAGAATAATCCTGTTGTGAAGACATTCAAGAATCAATATTCCGCGACCCCCTTTACGGCGTGAGATGTACAGGCGCGGAACGGAAGACTTAAGATGCATGCTTTTGTTCATGTGCATAACCTTTCTTGTCCCGATATCAAGACATCTGAGCTCGTTCTTCGTCCATGGAACTACTCCAACTGAATACAGTAGTACCGAGACGGCAAGGATGTTCGTTGAAGATACTTTGTTCCTCGCCGACAGTTCGGAAGACCAAATCTGTCGGATGAGACGTTTGTATCTGCTTCGGAGAGTTTATAGATGTCACATCCTGAATGCGGCTCTGTGGCGCGCCCAGGTATGTATAAGTCTCTGCAGCGCAAAGGTTTTGTATGGCGCTTCTATCAACGAGTTCAGGATCTTCAGGGATGCCATTAAGGTTTCCTCGCTTCAAATAAACCTTGGCGCATTTGTGTAACCCAAATTCCATTCCAATTTCCTTAGTATATCGCGCGACAATCCCCAGAGCTAGATGCAGTTGCACTCTGTTTTTAGCATAGATCTTAAGTTCGTCCATGTAAAATACATGAGTGACCTTGTACTTTCGATCTGCAGGTTTGCCGCACAAGTACCCGTCGGAATGGCGCAGTGCTAGAGATAGTGGCAATAATGTAAGGCAAAAGAGAAGTGGGCTCATGGTGTCGCCCTGAAAGACACCTCTCTGAAACGTGACCTTGTTAGTTGTCACACGATTTTTTCCAGATGATATAGTAAATCTGGTTTTCCAAAGCGGCATCAATCTCTCTATGTACAAAACTATTGGCGGATGAACCTTTAAGATTTCCAAAAGACAGATGATAAGTCTATGTGATGTAGAATCGAAAGCTTTCCGATAATCAATCCAGGCCATCGATAGGTCACGCTGGTAGAATGCTGCATCTTTGCAGACACATCTATCGATGAGCAGGTTCTCCCGACATCCGGCTACGCCTTTCTTTGAGCCTCGTTGTTCATACATTTCTTGCCGCACAGGTTCAATTGCCCGAACAATCCTATCATTTACGATAGCTGTAAATATGTTATAAAGCGTGTTCAGACAAGTTATTGGCCTGTAGTTCTTCGGGTCAGCTGAGTTGCCTATTTTCGGCAGGAGTATTGTGCGCCCTTCCACCAACCTCTCTGGAATCGGCTCTTCCGACTTCAAATATGAGGTGAAAATA
>NC_046660.1:127266084-127288647 GCF_010883055.1 Belonocnema kinseyi | reverse complement strand
GTGATTTTTCTCGATGACAATGCACCATCACACCGGACAAAACTGACTCGGGAATTGGTTGAGTCTTACAGCTGGCAACCGCTACCCCACCCCGCTTACTCAACAGACTTGGCTCCATCCGACTACCACTTATTTGCATCGATGGTGCACGCACTCAGCGAACTGCGCTTCACTTCTTACGAAAATGTTGGAAAATGGCTCGATGACTGGTTTGCTTCAAAAAACGAAGACTTTTTTTGGAAAGGTATCCATAAATTGCCTGAGAGGTGGACAAAATGTGTAGCCAGCGAATATTTTTATTTCGAATGTTATTTTTTCCGACTAAAACAAAATCTACGTGTCCTATACCAAATTATATCTTCTTTCTGCATGAACAAGTTTTGTTTTATTTTTTTCGTAGCTTGTGTCGTTGTGCAAAAAAATTTCGTTTTCTATTTTTAATGTTGTTTTTCTCGACTAAATACAAAAACACGCGTCCTATCAAAATGTGACTCATTACAAATTTGTAACATTTTGAAATCAAACTTTCTCTTCTCTTGCCTTTTTTTCATATCGTCCGTTATTTGGCTTAAAAGGTTCATTTTCATGTTGTTTTTTTTTAAATTTTGTAAATGCTTTAACTCTGGTAATTTTCGGTTTTTTGAAAAAAGTCATAAGGATAAATTGCTCAAATTTTTGTATACTATAAACCCCCGTACAGAAAATTTTTGAATTTTTAAAACAGTGGACTCGAAAATATAAAATGCGTTCACTTTTTAAATTTTATATGCAAAACAGCTCGCTAACAAACTTAACCTTTAGTTTAGAACACTAACAGAGTGTCTCAGAGGTCAATCTAATAAAATTAATTTTTCAAATCTTATCATGCTCGCAGACAGACAGGCTTACATACATACAGACAAACCGACAGACAGACATATTCGTAAAAACCTGTTTTCTGATTCAAGGGGTCTCCAAACGTGAACATTTGACCAAACCTGGAGGGTGGGCAAATTTTACACCAAATCTAATAACTTTTCTGATAAGAATGTAAAAATTATTTAATTTGTAATGAATAATGTTTTGATAGTTCTGCTTTTGTTTTTCATGGTAAAAAATAGCATTAAAGACATAGAAAATTAAATTTTTTGAAACCCCTCACACGAGACGAAATATAAATAACAAGACAAAAGTTGTTATAAGAATGTGCCCACGCAGCGGGCAGATTTTTTTACTGTTAATGATGTTTTTCGTGATTAAATCCAAAACTACGCCTATCAAAAAGTGGTTAATAACGAATCTGTAGATATTTTTTAAATGCAAAATTATTGTTTTATCAACTTTCACATAGGTCAATTGTAACGTTCAAGGTCAGTTAGAGGTTATTTGAAATTAACAAAGTTTTCCAAGAGGCCAGTGCAATTCTTGAAGTAAATTTCAACGAGAAATTCATTAGTGAGCTCTGTATTGATCTTGGTGATGATCTTCAAGCTTTTTTGAAGATTTTTTCCAAGCAGTTTACGTTTACGTTTAGCATTACCTAGGAACAATGACATGGACGTAGTAAATTCTGTTCCCTTTGGGGTGCTTGATTAGCGTGAGTCTTCTTGCCTCTCACGTTTCGGGGTGCTTGATTAGCGTGAGTCCCCTTGCCTCTCACTCTTCTGTGAAGACGTTCGAACTGAAAACCTTGAGCTTCTTTACAAAATGCTATGCGATTGTAAAAACGAGTTACAGCATTACTAATCATCTTCCTATCAATCAAATTAGCCGGTTGCAGAATCCGATTCTGCAATTCGTCTAAGCTTTGCGGTTGCTTTGAGTATACTCTGCTCTTTAAATAACCCCAAAGAAAATAGTCAAGAGGTGTCAGATGAGGAAATCTAGCAGGCCACTCCATTTCACCCCTTCTTTCAATCCACCCTTGAGAGAACTGAGTATCCAAATATGCTCGAACCTCCCTACCGTAATGAGCTGCTGCTCCGTCTTGCTGTAACCAAATATTTTGAAAATTATCGCCTGTAATCTCCCTTATTCTTGGTACAATTTGGTTTCTGAGAAGCTCTTCATATTCACGGGCATTAAGATTACCATCGCTGAAGAAAGGGCCTATTAATGCATCATTCAAGATACCGGCGCAAACATTAATCTTTTGTGGATATTGTGTGTGGCTCTCCAACATCTAATCATGATTTGTGTCGGACCAATATCTACAATTTGGCCTGTTAACTTGACCTTTTAAAGTGAAAGTAGATTCATCTGAAAATACTGTATTGTACAAGAAAAGAGGATCTATCAATTCTGTCCATCATAGTTTTACAAAATTCAACCCGACGATCAGGATCGTCTTCATTGAGCTCTTGTACCAGATGAACATTGTAAGGATGGAAATTAATGGTTTTTTAAATATTTCGTACTGCATTTCAGAACCTGCAGATTTTGGCCGACCAGTTCTCTGAAGGTCCTTGATAGATACATGATTCATAAAGCGCCTTACAGTTCTTTCAGTTGTTGATTTTAAGACAGGATCTAACCTTTTTCCATTACGAAAATTGCGAATAAAAAGCAAACGAACTTGATCATAAGATGGAACTCGATCTCCCCAACCACGCATCATTAATACAGATACCCTCTCTCGTTCCGAAAGCTTAGCTTGCGCCATAATAATCTTTTAGCGAAAGATAGTAAGTATGTACTCGTAATACGTAGATTTAGTTTCGATTCGTAATATTCGCATGGAAAAAACGGTATAGGACTTATAGTATCGCCTTAGGTATTGACTTAGGTATCGAAAAACGGTATAAAACTGTACAACTCTTCGGGGAGGAACAGAACTCTCACCAGAACACCTAGAACTTTTAATGAAAAATTTCCTTCTGATTTTATAATATTCAAAACGCTGTAACCAAGCTCAATACAGAGCTCACCAATGAATTTCTCGTTTAAATTTACTTCAGGAATTACACTGACCTCTTGGAAAACTTGGTAAATTTCAAATAACCTCTAACTGACCTTGAACGTTACATTTGACCTATCACTTGGGTACGTACCTGAACGTAGATTTTTCCGCTCTATCCATTGCAGATTTTAAAAAAGGGGGTTTCCATTTAATAAAACAAAGTTGACATTCAAAAAGCCATGAAGGTCAACTTCAAGGTCAAAATGAAGTTCACCATTGAATTCCTCGTTGAAATTTACTTTAGGAATGACCTTCACTTTTTTGAAAAATATTTTACCTGAGGAAATATCCAACCGTCCCGGGACTTTTTAGACACCCTGTATATTCTTTTTTTAGCTTATCTGGTCATCAGGATTCGAGCTACGGATACACCAATTAAAAAACTTGTACTTTTTTATCGAGGTTTTTTGAAAGGCCTCTTTGTAGGAAAACGTTTACCTCTTAAATTCACAGGATATCAACAATAAAGTTGAATGTGATATTTTGCATATTTGCAAAAAAAAGGTGCGTGGTCCGGAACAAAACTCTGTTTATAGAACCCGACCCCTAATTATGCACCCCCAAATGAAGTACTTTAGAAAAAAATGACTTTTCCAAAAATTACCATATAAAAGTGCCAGACAAAAGTATCAAATGGATCAGTTTTGAGATATAATCAACAGAGAAAGCTATTTTTTTTAGCCCAAGCAATTTTATCCAGAAATTTTAAAAGATAAAACGTATTCCTTTTTGCGTCTCGAATTTGCAAAAAAGTTGTAAAGATTCCAGCTGAATTCATGGACTTCAACTGAATTCAAAGACATTCACAGAATTCTTATGAATTAAAAAAGACGTGTAAATCCTTATTCACGACTTGTTAACCCTTTGATCCAAAATGGTGACTTTGGAAACAGTTGAAAAGAATTCCTTTCTTTCAGAAGAATTAAATGAATTCAAAACATTTACTTGAATTTCACATAAATTAAGGTTAATAAACGCATTCGTAAATGCATGTTTAAAATATTTTGCGCGTTCGAAGCAAGGTAAGGTTATCGCGGTAGGAAGAATTCTTTTTCGGGGTCGCACGCACACTTGCAACTAGCAGTTTACCTATATATATAATAAGGATAACTGTGGGATTTGGCCGAAAACGGGTGCTAATTTCAAAAACTGCACCTTCTGCCAGCGAAATTGCGGTAAAATTTCACCACAAAACACGTCTCACCGACATCCTGCTACGGCTTTCTTTTAGCCGCGTTGTTCATACATTTCTTGCCACACAGATCCGATTTTCCGAACAATCCGATCATTTAGGAAAGCTATGGAGATCTTATACAGCGTATTTTGACAAGTCATGGGCCTGTAATTCTTTGCATCAGCTGAGTTGCACATCTTTGACAGGAGTACTGCGCGCTCTTCTACCAAAAACTCCGGAATAGGCACTTCCGACTCTAGATATGATGTGTCTATGAGGTCTCATTCACACATATGACTCTAGAAATGCAGGCCAGATGCCGGTGAATGATGAGTGAATGATGAAGTTCGTAGACTTCTCCCCAAAAGGCTTCAACCTGCTCTTGTTTGGGTTGATGGCCGACAGTAACTGGAAGGTCTTTCAAGAGTCGAGATGAGTCAGAAAAAAGCTGTTGGTTTTTTTCTGAGTCATCTCTCTCTCCGCTCTAAACTTCTTCTAGCATCAGATAGTACCCGTCTTCTGTCAACCAATTATGCCTAATGGTCAGCAGCTTTGACTTGTTAAGTGAGCGATAACGGATCCGTAGTTCGCACGCGAACTATCGAAACTTTCCGCTGAAATTCCTGCTAGATATTATATGGTAACTCACACGTTGAATGCAGGACATATACTATCTTGCTCACGGTTTCGAAGTCGTTTATGAGAAAAATGGGAGAGCTCTGGGTTTTTTTTCGCACCATAGGGCCTGCAGTCGCACTATCTAACCTTTTCATTCAGGAGCCAAAATGGTATCATGGCACTTCAGAAGGCCGTCCCTGAGTTGATCCGTCCACTTCAAATTATTAAAATTTTGCGAGGCCATCAAATCAACTCTGCCTTGATTGCTTCCCCAACTCTATGGTAGTCGGCATTGTTGCCCGACCCAACATCGGGAGCTGAATTATTCCGAAAGCTAAATGGTACCTGGGTGAGGTGTCTCGAACAGTGTCTCTAGGAGACCGGCGACCTGTCAGTGTATGTAGCATTAACCTTAATAAGATGCTCTACAGACATTGATAAACCCCCAATCCCTAGCTTCTCGTGGGAAGAACAATGCTATTACAAAATATAGTCCGGTTAAAAATAATTGAACGTGCTGGGCTGCTGACAATGGGTTGGAAAACAATGCCTCAGACATTTTCTAAGGCATGATGAATATTGCATTCATATATCGTGGTTTTCGAATCCACATTTAAGGAATATAATCATCTTTTAGTCATCATCTTTAAAAAATTGACAATGAGTGGAATGAACGAAGCCTAATCCCACAAATCTCCTAACGTAACTATAAAAAAGCAAAGTAATTTTTACTTGCACACCGGACTGTGAAAAAGCACTCAAAATTCTAAAAAAAGAATGATATTCCTTCCCGGACTGGCGGTATCCTTATTACAAAAAATAGTTCAAATTAACTACAGGTGATTCAAATAAGGGTCTAGGCGCAGATTCCTGACAAGACAGACACCTAGTCTATTACATATTCAGGGTACCTAATAAAGCAGAATAAAATTACAGTTCTACAGGAAAAGAGGTTTCAGTCATCGTATGGTGAGAAAAACGCCTAAGTTCAGAATTTGAATACATCATCAGGCCCTCACTTGTCTATTTAACGATACAGATACTTCCATAATACTGTTCAATTCGAGACTTAAGCGGGAGCAATATTTCTATGTGACTGAGTACTGGAAAGGAAAGATAACAAAGCAGCCGATGCTTTCTCCAAAATACTACTAATTTATTATTAAGAACTTACAAAGGCACAGAGGCAATCCGTACAAGATTCAGCCACGTGAAATGCTAAAACAACTAATGGATATATAAGGGGACAGTGAAACTAGTATTATGTATAGAACCAAATAGTCCTTCAAGTTTACATGTCAGTATTGAACCACAATTGATGAATGCAATTGATGAAGAACTCAACATATTACTTCGAGAAAAATATATGAATTGGCAAATGAATAAAAAATAAAATAATACCGAATAAAAGTAAAACAGAAAGGAAATAAAACAGAAAATAAATCCGAACTTCGAAGGTAAATAATCGGTAAAACTTTATAAGAATCTAAGCACAATTCCAACGCAGTTGTCATAAGACTACATTCTTTTAGTCAATTATCGCAGAACTCCTGGTCCCGGAAGTAATTTTGTATTTCAAAAACCTCTTCAAAATCAAATGCATAAATAATAGTACCTTTCACTTGCGGAATACCAGCGGTTTGAAAAGAGCGCATGCAATATTAAAAGACCTTATCAAAACTTCAATGGAAGAAAATCAGAATGATTGGGACGAAAGTTTTAAATTACTAACTATGTGTTTTAATCCGTCAGTACATGAGGGAACTAGATATATACCTTTCGAAATAAATTTTGGACAAAATGCTATCATTCCTTCCGTGTTAGCGACGACTGGCAGCTTAAAATACTCGGAGTTCGTATCACAACGGATAAAGCGCCGTGAGATCTGCATCAGTGAAGCGAAAAAAATGAGAAAGAGAAACAAAAATTACCAGAGTTTTAAGACAAACGCATATGTAGTTATCCCTCAAACTATTTTCAATATCGGAGATATGGCTTTAACTTCTAAAAATTGCAAAATATCAAAGTTAGATACACATTGGCTAGGCCCTGGCACAATAGTAGAAATTAAAAATTACAATAATTATTGTACAGTGTTTCTGGACAATAAAAGAGTACATGTTCAGGCCAATCAATTACAATCATTTTGCTACTGATATTTTCAGATTTATAGTAGATATTGCTCAAATAAATATATACGTTTAAAACAAGCGATTTTTATAATCGATTAACCCTAGATGGTCATTGTGGGTGAAATTCACCCAAATGATTTTTCAAACTCTTCGCATAGTCTGTTAATTACTTCAACTTTGCAAAAACAATGTTCAAACTAACTTGTTTGCATTGTTCAAATTTTTTTTTCATTCATGATACTTCAAGGTATGTTATTTTTCACTCACTAACTCTGAATTTTTTACCAGAATTGTTAAATAAATTCTTAAAAATTATGAAAATATAATTGTTTCAATAATTATTTGTTTTCAAAATGATAAAACTGGAGATATTGCCAAGAAGAATCCAGAACTATCTTCACTTTTCCTTTAGGGCTTTTGGTTTTTTATAATGAAGGATAAATAATCAAATCCGTATGTGCCATGGGATATCGAAAAGGTGTGTGCGCAGAGGGGGCAAAACAATATTTAAACTGACTTTTTTTGCATTTTTTAGAAATTTTTTCATTCATGATATGGCTCCAACGATTCCGGTGGTGTTTTGCTTTTTGATTACGACTATTATTCTATTTTCTATTCAAAGTCGAAATTTCAAATCTATATGCATAGCAACTTCTGGGTCGTCAAAAACTATTAAACCTTTTTTTAAAAAGCTTGAAGAATACCTACATATTTTTTTTAGATTTTTAGAGCTCAATATTAATTTAGAGCGACCATTTAGCGTTAAAATTCCCCAACTTGAAACTCAAACATACGAAGTCCACCGTCTGATTCTTAAAGCAAAACAAAAATCCAGACCACATTCCTAGATGATAAGAGAACATTGTATGTAGTACCTAATAAGCAGGAGAATGTTCATATTTTTAAAAGACTGAAAAAATAACTGATGTTCTATCGTACCTAGGTTAGGCCGCCATTGCGTTAGTAACATTGTTTTCGTTATGGAAATGCGGTATACCAATATTAATTAGATGATGCCGACCTAAAATGTGCATATAAACGTTATGCGTAAATAATAATGTGATCATGTCAAATGTAGCTCAAACTGTAACTTACAGGACAACAGCATCTACAGATTCCGCTGAGATTGAACCATTAAATACAATAAGTGCGCGAAGGATTAAGCGAGACACTAGCTCAAAAAAATTAATGTTTTCTCGGGGTAAAAACAATCTACAAAGGGGTGTTTGAGGCTTGAATCAGCCCTACTGCCTTTAAATATCTAAGCTCTTGGAGCGTCCATTCTACTCCGACCATGTCTTTAGAATAAAGCGCTAACACTCAATTCTATGTATTTAGTTCTACAGATCCCTGGATTACAATAATAATTTAATATTAAAGCCCTCTTATTAGATTGTCATAACTTAATTGCAATCTACTTTAATTATTAACAAATACATTTAAATATTAAACTTTTACCGTCTTTATTATACATAAATTATTTTGCAAGTTTTTATTTTTTAAGCCATTCAAATGTTTGCAGATAGTACAGGGAAAGGTTAATATATTTTCAAATTTAAGCTAAATTCTTCTTTTGCTTAAGAAAAATGTATTTTCTGATAAAAAAAAGGCTCTCGCACATATCCAGTAATCCATTTTTTCAGAACTGATATATCCAATACAATTTGATAAGTCTATACTAAACGGTGATATTTTATGCTTGTTGCATTCAATTGATTGACGATTATTTTGGAGAAATTATCCTTTATATATGTGACGTGCCCTGAAGAAAGGGGACTCACTCTAAAGAAATCAAAATCGAGGTTTTTACACCTTTCGATGGTTGTTAACCTGCTTCTTTTAAAGAAACCATCGGAAAAAAAGTCCGAGCGTAATTATTGCTAATAGTAGAGTTTTTAAATACCTGAGAAATCGGGCTATCGATCGAGAGCTCGTGATTCCGTGAAACACCTCCCACCACTAGCCACTACATCACGCGTCTCATGTATACCCTGTCCGTGAGCCGCCTCTACGACCTATCTCTTTCTGCGAGAATGGAGTGATAAGTGGAGAGAGAATATTTCGTGAGTCTTCCCTCTCTCCTGAAAGCTTGATATGTCGGGTCGACTTTGACTCCTAGATCTGAAAAATCTCACTTTTCAGACTAAGTTCCCTTTCTTCGGCGCACGTCACATATATTATAAATTCACAGGTCGATACGACTCTCTTGGGTTGAACACGAATAGTAATTTCGTGTAGGTTTTGGGTCCCTGAAACCGAATCTGGCAATAGAAATTCTCGATCAACTCAGGTTTTTTAGATATCCTAACATAAATTTGAAAAAAGCGATCTTTACATATATTTGAGATTATATAGGATTGTTAGTAGATTTTCTGTCGAAAATGTTCAACGAATCCTAATAAACTAATAAACTTGAGTTTATCCCGTTATCTTTATTTTTCACTTAGATATGACAATTTAAAGTTCACATCTGAGCTACGCATGTAATCCTAACAATTTGAGCTACTTATGCAATTCTAGAAATCCTAACAATCCTATATAACCTGATTTATTATTATTTATATATTATTCATTTATAGTTATATGTACTTATAATATATTGTCTATATATTATAAATAATTTAAACTCTTATCTTTTTCTTAAGGGAAACAATGGTTCAGCTTAAAATTGAAAAAATCTTAACTTCTGCTTTTAGTGATTAAAAATTTAGTTGATTAAAAATATTTTCTAGCTTATATATATTCACTTTACAATTTTCAAATGCGAATTTTAGTAAAATCTATTAATATCTTAATCTTTAACAAATAGAAACTTGCAAAATAATTTATTTATAATAAAGGCAGTGAAGGTCAAATATGTGAATGTGTTCCTGAATATATCAGTCAGATTGCAATACAGCTAAAACGTTCTAAACATTAGAGATATAACATTCATTTAATGTATAATATCCTTTTAAAATGTTTCAATGTTAGTAAGTCTAGGGCAGCGTTTCCCAGACAAGTGCCGCCGGCATATGATTCTGCCGGCAGCAGGGGGAAACCGCCCCGGGCCAGTCCGGGCCGGGCAGCTAAGCAGGCTCCGAGGCAAGCTCCCCGCTGCGAGCAGAGGGCTGGCTTTCGTCAACTTTCGTATACCTACCACGAATGACCCTTTCATTGCTATGAAATTATAATCACTGAAATTATAAAGGCTTAGCTCAATTGAATTTTAATGAGTTGAATGAGTTTAGTGATATAATTTTAAGAAAATAAAAACAAAGTTCTTGAAAATCGGTTAATATCCGAACTAATGAATGCAATATTTACAAACCTTGTGAGTGCAACAAAAGTGCGATAACTCTTAAAGTTATTATCCGATTTTCTTGTGCCTTTTTTTAACGTTTATGTCATAAACTGAAAAATCCAGCGCAATTTATTAAAATTCTATGGATTAATATTTAAGCAAATTCTCATTTTTCTCAACCGGCTCTAATTCTCTGAAAACGAAAAGGTCAGCGAAGCAAGCAACCGAGCACGAATGACTGGCGTCGAGTATCTCTCTTGGGTTCCAGTTTTGTGAAAACATTTGACGGTGGCGGCCCTACCGCTCCTCAAAAAGTGCAAAAAAAGTTTGGGAATCGCTGGTCAAGGACAGGGCTCACCAGAAAGCAGTCTTTGGCTGCAAAGACTGTCAGTGTCAGCCAAGAGACTAGGTCAAACAGGAAGTAATAAATCTTGTCGTTCGACTGATTCCTAGCCCTTCACGGTCATTACACCTCCCGCCGGGCTTGGAAGACATTATCCTTCCCAAAAATAAAATGTAATATAAAAATTATAAAAATTATAAAAATTATTATAAATTATTTTAATAAAACTTTTTATGTTATGCTGCTTGAAAGAAGTTTATTTTTTGGCCCATTCTACCATTAACACCGCGCTTTATCACCCGATACATTCCTAATATAAAATTCTATTGAATTTAAAAAAAGAGTCTATAACGATTAGAGTTAGTTTGTAGATCTACAACTTCTGTCTTAATTTTCTTTTTCCCCATTCACGTCAGTAATTGCTCAGACGTAGGAGCAAAACTAATTAATTTTCACGGGCTTCAGAAAAGATTGAACAAAGCGTAAATTGAACTAGTATTGGGCTTTGAATTTGGCGTAATTATCACCCGAAACACGAAGCTATGTCTTTCCACCTGCAACAGTTTCGTGGGAATCTTTCATGATTTCCTACCTCTTTTATTTCACACATACTTTCTAAATTGAATCAATGCATATCCAATAAATTTCCACCTTTGAGCAGTATAGATCAAAAAGTCATTTTTTCTAGGTTTGATACCAAATTTTAAATGTAACTGTCTAAAGCAAACCTGTTCATCTCTCGGTTCGAAATAAATAATTCAAAATGAGGTGCTTCATTCACATTTCAGATTATACTGTAACGCTTTTATTTTACAAATTTTTAGTATTATTGAGTGAGTATTATTGGGTATCGAAGAAACAAGTTGTTTGTGCGAAGCTCTAATAGCAATGAAAACTTAATTTTCGGAGTCAACAACTGTCTGTCTCCGCATTGTAGATATAGCTGAAAATCACAATAAACGAAGCACCTCTTCAAATTTAAACAGCAAAAAATTTGTTTTGAGATTTAAATTATTAATAAAAAATAGTTCAAATCAATTCGATTTATACCTGTATAGCGATAATTCCATTCAAATATTTTTTACCCTTCCTCATTTACTTTATAGTTTGAAAAAATCGAAGAAGATCGACTTTTTCACTATTTTCTTAGATTCATGGTAAATTCCTCGACTACTTGACCATATAATGTGTAATATACTTTAATCGGAATATATTTGCAATATAATGCAATAATAATATATAAGGAATCTTGACATTAAAATAATTTTGATTGCCTTTGAATTATAAGAAAATATTTAAAAGTGACAGATTGCTCTTTATTTTACAACAAAAATAATTTTCGGTGTCTAAACAAGGTAGATATATTTTCGAGTGTACCTAGATTTACAATTTTACAGTCAGGAGGTAATTCAAATAATTTTTATCCGGACACAGTTAAAAATAAAATTGCTTCAAACTATTTTTATTGATAATTTAAATCTTAAAAAAATTTTTTGCTGTTGAAATTTGAAGAAGTGCTTCGTTTTTTGTGATTTTTAGCTATATATATATATATATATATATGTATATATTGTATCTATATCTTTTGTAATCGTCACATTTGAACACTGAACACGTTCGAATTTGATCAACCTTTTATGTGATATTCTTTTGGTCCGAACAATTCGCAACCCAAGACTTGAAAACATAGAAACTAAGCTGGCGCGTAAATTCGAAACCTTTAGAAAATGTAGACCTAAGTCGACATTTGATTTATTTCTAATATATTTTTTTATTTTATTTCATTTGAACCAGATTTAGGTGTGTTACAGCAATATTAAGATTCACAATTATTTAAAAACGAATTTTTAAGCAACAGAGTTTAATTTTAATATACGTATGTTCAGACGATGGAGTCGCCACATTCTGATGCTATTTTTAAGACTACTAGCACGGATTCGAAATCAAGCACAGTGTCCAGTTAGCAACCAATATCAATAAAAAGGAAATGCCCAAAAACAAAAAAATCTTAAAAATCAAAAGAATGCAATAATTAAAAAATAATAATGCAGTTTATATAACTGCGAATAGTCTTCGGAAACAGTCAACAATGCTATCAGCTTTCTTATTAGCACACTAAAAAGTCTCGGATTATGAGACAGGCGTTAAATATTGTGTTCTCTTGAAATGCAGTAAGCACCCTATATACTCTTATATCTTCCAGGTGACACCTTAGGCTCGTTTTGAAGTTCCCCGTATAGCTGCAATCATGATAAGATGAATTATAACCCTTTTCAATTATCACACTCTTACGACTTTACAAAAGTCTAAATTTCATGCTGACCTTGATTTTAGTTATGTCTTTATGTAAGTCAATTACTGAATTTATTTCCCTAGATTATCTTAAAAGAAGTCCATAAAGGTCTATAGCTTTAAATATTACATAATTTTGGCCACCTTTGAGTTTATTTTCTTAAAACAAGCATAACCCCTTCGTTGGCATTGACGTAATAGTGCGTCAGGTTTTTTTTCTATTTAACGTCTTTCGATTTAGCATCCATTCAAAAATTCAAAATAATGGTGCCAATATTGCGGAAAAAAATCGAAAATTGTACTCGATTGCGAAATTTTTTTGCCATTTTGGGCACTTTTTGTCGAATTCTCTGTAAAAGAAGGGATTTAACTGTTTTGGAATGTAAAACAAGATATATTGATTTTTTTTATATGCTCTTCAAGCTTATATTATGTCAGTCACTGACATATAATTAGGAGTTTGTTATAAGGGCAACGACCGGATCTGGCCGGGGGCGGGTTACAGTCTGTGATGGACGCAATACAACACGAGATGATTGGCAAAGGAATGTTCCTTTACATTATGTCTCACCAGAATGGAGCCATTGGCAGTCTTGGCTATTAGTGGCTGTTAAGGGATAGATCAGACAGGCAACATTCAGAGCCTTTGATGTGAACGATATGTCGTAATTAGTCGTAACCGTAACAACCGCTACCCTACGCATGATTCTTGGAAACCTAAAAAAACAACAGAAAAACCTCCTGGCAGTCAAACACTTAGCGTGGCAGCCAACACCTTCTGAAAGTGATGAGATCTGCTTTACACAGCCAAGGAGCAGGCGCTCGAGACCATTGCCCTGAATTTTAACATCAGAAGTAAGGAAAGTGCATTACTCCATCTAGATTCCTTACTTCTACAACACGTAGTAGGGGAAGCAGATGCTAAACATTTTTTAACAGCTACTCGAGAAGAGAAGGCACGAAAACTTTCACAGATATGAAGAAGAGCAGTCCTTGTCGAAGGAGCGAACTTTTGCTTTCCTGAGATCATCTGAACTTAATAAAGGTACCGAGGGTTTCATTTTCACAATCCAGGATGTTGTCATTTATACCTAAGTATAACATGACCTATTTTATGTCAAGAAGTTTGCAGCGATAGGTGCATTATCTCTGCAGATATAACGCGGTCCTGAGAGTGCTTTATTACCATCTTTGTCACTTCTACAGTGTTGGCCGTGATTCTGCTCTACCAAACGCTCAGAGGGAGATGGAGTTCGTTGTCTGAAATGAGAAGTGCGAAATTTTCGGGAACAAAGATTTTCGGACAGCAGTATCCTTTGCACACTCGAGCCTGACATCGTTCTGCAAGACTTCGAGAAATGAGAAGAAGGGGGAGGAGGGGTACCAAGACCTTGAAAGGCAGCTGCATGGACTGCTCCCAAAATATTCCGTTAAAGTAATTGTCCTTGGGATAAGTGGTTTCAATAGTGCGAAACTATTACTGGTTCGTAACCTTAAAGCCATAACCGCATCTCAGAAGTATGCCAAAGCACCGGCACTGTGGGTTCAGAAAGCTGTCACCCTTGGATGTGCCTTCATATGTTTTTGGCGCACGAGTATGGCTTTGATGTTACAAAATAGTTATAGTTTTGCACCTCCAAGCGCACCACTGACAAGGAAAATTACTTTAAACAAATATTTTGGTTACAGTCGCTGCAGCTCCCCTTTAAAATCTTCATACCTCTCATCCTTATCGTTCTACTTGGCAATAAAGCTGTAATCGGTTCGAGCCGAGAAATCGATAAAAAATGTAGTTCGTTTCTCAAAGTCTTGGAGAATAATGCCAGGCCTCGAGCATGCAATGGAGACTGCTGTCCGAAAATCTTAGTTCCAGAAAAATTAGCACTTGTCATTTCGGACAACAGATATATTCTCCCATGGAGCCTTTTGCAGAAGTGGATCATGGCCAGCATCGAAAGAGCGAAAAAGATAGGAGGAAAGAAGTCTTAGAGCCGCATTATGTCCGTAGAGATACGTCGTTGTCGCGTGCCCAGAGCCTTATAATAGTATGTGTTCTAAGTACTCAGCGTGTATATCCCAGGTAAAAATAGTTTCTCTTTATTTTGTCCTTAATTCTTTCAATACTTTTTCAAGTTCATGCTACATGGTTATAGCTTACTCGCCAGACATTGGAGATATAAGACTTTTCTTGAATTTATTGCTGTAGGTATGTCAAGACGAGACGAGGCAGACTTGTCATACTAAGTATCAAAATTTTACAACCGATAAAACTTGTAATTTTGTAATAACTGAGTTTTAAATTGAAAAGTAAAATCAGTCTGTCTCGCCAACTACAGGCATATAAATTGTTTCATTAAAAGAATGAAATTGTCATTTTCTACAAGTATATAGAGAACTATTGGAGGTAGGAAAAAATGGGGAGCTAAAAAAAGGTAGGTAAAATTTAAAGCAGGTTTTTATGACTCATCGGCCTTGAGAGCCTTGTGGCTTTTCTTCTAGTAATAGATATTTCATGTTCATTCCAAATCAAATAATATTTTTAATCTTCCGTGTCAAATAAACAAGAACATATTTGATTGATAACACAGAAACACAAAAAAAAGTTTTTTTGAACTTTTAAATAGATCATGTGGGTCTTATGTTTTTGAAGTCTCTGAATCAGTACTCGTTGGCCGTTTGGCCCCAACAGGTCAGGATTTTTTCTAACCTCAAAAAACACTTAAAAATAGCCAAAATTGCTCTTTTTGTTGATAGAAAATGTAACTCGACCTCATTGTTGCAGGTTTTTTAGCTCACTAGGTTGGAGCATGATGCTGGTTATTCCCTGTTAAGAGACTTTCTGCTCGTAAATTCAAAACCGTCAAACCTAACCTCAAAACAGCCTTCACTTAACCAGAATAAACGATCTCCCAGTTGTATGGGCAAAATAAGCCTGAAAGAAGTTATCTTATGTTTTTTGTGTAGCTGAGTGTGGATCCGGGTCTTTTTTTCTCGGAAAGGTCCAAGCCCATCCCTAACCTCAAAATATACCCTCCTAAAAATGCCAAAGAAGTCGGTTTTTGTTAGCTTTAACATGACCAATGGCCAAATTTGTATTTTTTAAAGTCACTTTGATTGATCCTATCTTCTTTGTATTCCTTCGTGTCACAAATCACGGCTAACCCAAAAAAGTCGAACTTACCTTAAGTAATTTCTATCCGCGAGCCTAGCCGATCCTTTAGTTCGAAAACGGGCAACGGCCTCGATGTTAGGACGCATACGACAATATTAAGTTTATTTTGTCGCTAAATCCGAATTCGGGGTTAGTTTGTGCTCTCCAAGTCAGAGTTTCATCCTAATCACAAAAAGGAATTTCGGAATAGCTCAACCAGCCAGTTTTTGGCTGAAAACGAACCTTGTCTACGTTTTTCATCTATATTTGGGCTCGAATAACTAGAAGATAAAATTTTGGTACATTCTCAGGTCAGCACTCACGCCTGACCCATGGTAACTGAAATTTTTCTTCTGAGAAAACATCCTGTTTGAACGCTGTTTCATCAACTTTCTAGTGTCGTATGCTTCCAAACATCGTAGTCATTTCTCCTATTCGAACTAACGGATCGGCTAGGCTCGCGGATTGAGGCGACTTTTCAGATTATGTTTAACCTTGGTTAGTCAGGATTTGTGACGCAAAGGGATACGAGAAAAGATAGGATCAATGAAAGTAACCTAAAGAAATGAAAATTTGGCTATTGGTCATATTAGAATAACAAAATGCACTGCTTTGGCAATTTAGGGAGGGTATATTTTGAGGTTAGAAACAAACTTGGACCTTTCCGAGTAAAAAAGGCCCCTACAACTGGAAGGTCGTTTATTTTGGCTAATTGAAGGCAGTTTTAAGATTAGTAGTACAAAAACTCTAAACAGGTATTAAACAACATTATACTCGAATTCAGTAACTCGAAAACCCTGCAAAAATGTGGTCGAATTACAATTTTTATGAACAAAAAGAGCTGTTTTGGCTATTTTTGAGTGTTTTTTGAGGTTAGAAAAAAGCCCTGACCTGATGGTACCAGGCGACCACTGGGTTCTGATTCAGCGACCATAAAAACATAAGAACAACATGGTCTGGTCAAAAGTTCAGATAACTTCTTTTTTTGTGTGTGTCTGTGTAATTAAGGATTTAAGTCTGATATTGAAAAACTAACAGATAATTCACATGAGGAATTTCTACGAAAGACTTTTTCACTGGCCTCTAATTATTTTTTAAAAATCCAGACAAATTTCGAAAATTGATCGGATTATTGCTAAAAATATTATACTTACTAACTGCTTTATAAAAAATGGAAATATCATAATAACTAGGGCTGATGAAGGGAATGCCAAATTTAATTGCCAATAAAATTTTTTAGGAAACTACAGAGCAAAACGTTCAATTTGATTAGTAGTTGCAAGAATAAGAAATTTTCTAATCCTAATATTTCCAGCAGAGACCTTATTACAACTAATTTAAATCTACCTAGAATTCATGGCCAGACTCAAATTCATAAGCCAGATTACAAACTGTACATCATGACTTCTTGCGACTTCACATTATTATTTACAAAAATGTCTTTTGAATTGGTTTTAAATAATATAGAAGGCAGATGGTGTTTTGTTAGTCGTTATACTCACATACCTTTAAATTCATTTAAAAAAGACATTTCGCATCTTTAAGTCTTTATTATTTTACAATTTCCTAATCTTCTTCATAAATAATCGTTCGGAACTTCTACGAGATCTCCCGTATCGGGCATATTACCTCAAGTAGTAATACAAGATTTAGAACCGTATGTCTGTTCAAGAATTGACTTGGAAATTAAAGCTTATACGCGTTACGTGCATGATTAATTCTTAATTATTCCAACTTGATATACTCGAAATTACATTTTTTCAATTCATTCCACCCAAGATTAAAATAGACTTCTGAAATGGAAAATAATAATTGCATAAGATTTAATAATCTTGAAATAATTAGAGATTTTAAAAATAGTAATATTTATTTGTTTACACTCTCTCCCTTTTACGGGTTTGATAGTATTCACATAACCATTACATGTATTCTTACAAACAGGCCTTATACTATCTTACGAACTATTCGCTTTATACCGCCTTAAATTATCGTTCTTACTTCTAACCACTTGCGACTTTACCCTGAGCTTCCATTTCTTCTTACCATTGTCAATTTTAAATTCTGACGCTAGTCCTCAACACCACTTCGTAACTCTCCTTCTTTCGGAGACATTTTTTTCTATCCTGTGCAACCAGCTTTCTCTCACAGATCTTCTAGCTTCTTTAATCATTCCTCCCCCTGACAATTTTCATTCAGAATCCATTTAATTTTCTCTTCTGTACCCATCCCTCTTCCTTCGACCCCTACACACCACTCTAACATGTGCAACCATGTTTCCTGCTTATACCTACATACTTTACAAACATTGTCTTCTTCAATCATCTAATACGTGCATGCTCTTACACTCTAACTCATGCGGAATCTCATTACTCTGTCCCATTTTCTCTTCTTTTTAACCTTTTTCAGGTACTCTGGTTTTCCATGTCGCTTAACCATTTTATACCAACAGCTGCACCTTGAATCTGCGTCTTTTGTATATCTTTAGATACCTTGACTTTATCTCTGTCTTCTTTTCCTCCCACTATCTACCCCTCACGTGTATACTACATTCACACTTCATTTCATATCTCTCTTTCTTCCATTTTGCACCACATACGTTACCCCTCCTCTGTTTATTCATAACCTCACGGGTACACGCTTGTGCAATTTCTCTTCTCTCTCCCCTTTTTAGTTTCTTTTTGAAGTTGCAGGCTGTTTTTACTTACCTAATACACTATTTTTTCTTGACCTGTTTCTTCCCTCAGCATATAACCTATGAAGCTCCTACTCACTCTCATAACCCATCTCAAAAATCTCTTATGCAAACTTTCAACACTATTATGTTGTTTCCATCCCCAACGTTCCACTCCATAGCTCAACACTGACCATATTAATACATAAAACATCCACACACTCATCTCACAGTCGGCCTAGAACCTTCTTTTCCTATACCCCATACTTATTTCATTACTTTACTTGCGCATTGCAATCTCTTTCTCATCTGCAGCTCGCTTCTTCCTCTCGTTTCGAACGTAAATCCAAGGTAGCAAAACTCATCTACCAGCTCCAACAGCACCCTATTTATCTTCTATTCATACTCTAATCTACCCCTTTTATTTTTAAAAGTCATCATCTTCGTCTTGTTAATATTCACTGTTAAACCATTTTCTCTCACATATTCTTCGAAAAGTCTCATCAACAGATTCATACGAGGTGTGTTCAAAAAATAAGGTGACTTTATGGTTTTCTCAAAAAATATTAATTTATTCCTCAATATTTATGTTGTCCCCTTCAAAGTAATCCCCCTCAGATATAATACACTTGTGCCAACGCTTTTTCCAATCATCGAAGCACTTCTGATAATCATTTTGTGGTATAGCCTTGAGTTCTCTCAGCGATGCAGTTTTTATCTCCTCAATCGTTGAAAATCGATGTCTTTTCATGGGTCTCTTCAGTTTTGGGAAATGAAAAAAGTCACTGGGAGCCAAATCCAGTGAATATGGAGGCTTAGGCATGACTGTGGTGCTGTTTTTGGTCGGAACTTTTGATCAAAATTAAGCAGTTTTGGAACAAATTTCGCTGACACACGTCTCATACCCAAAACGTCCGAAAAGATAGCATGTCATGAGCCAACCGATATGCCAATATCTTTAGCAACTTCTCTGATGGTAATTCGGCGATTTTTCAACGCCATTTCTTCCACTGCTTGAACGTATTCATCTGTTGTTGACATGCTGGGACGTCCAGGGCGAGGTTCGTCTTCGACATCCTCTCGGCCTTCTTGGGACAGCTTGTACCACCTATACACATTTTTCTTACTCAAAGTAGACTCACCGTATGCAACTGTCAACATTTCAAGAGCTTTAGAGCACTGGATTCCATTTTTCACACAAAATTTAATGCAAACTCTTTGCTCCATTTTTGTCGAAAGAAGAAAATCGCCGAGCACACCAAACCCTTCTAACCTTTTACGCCTCTGCCAGAAAAACAACACGATCTATATAGTCAAAACTGTGAGCATATGATCGTGACGAGTGTACCAATACAACAAAACAAAAAATTTAAAACTTGAATATACGTAGCCCGCGAAAATTGAAAAGTCACCTTACTTTTTGAACACACCTCGTATATATTTCATCATCCACTACTAGCAGTCGTCATCTGCATATCCTTGTCTGAGAACCTTTCCGGTCCGGAATTCCTCACCTTTCTTATCTCCTATCTTCGCCCTTATCTTAGTGTCCACAAATATGTGTTTTGTCCTCTCTGTTAAACCTTCGTCTACTCCCCTCTCTTTCATGACTAACCATAAGACCCTCACGTTAACTGAGCCAAATTCTGCCTCAAAGTCTACGAACAATGCGACTAACTTCCATTTCTTCCGCCCAAGGTTCCTATTGACTAGATAGTTGAGCGGGTAGAAGTTACCTAAGGTTTAGTTTATTTTCTAAAACCAGTTTTTTGTGTAGCATACTTCCCTTCTTATCCACCTGTCTTTCCAACCTCCTTTTCAGCAATTCTGCAAACATTTTGTATCCGACCGACATTAGTGTGATACCTTTATGGTCCCCCACCCTTTTGCCTTCTCCTTTCTTATTCAATGGTAGTAATAGCCCTGTCTTCCACTCCTCGGGCCACTCTTCTTCTTTCCATACCTTGTTGCAAATCCTTCACACCGCTTCCCTCACCCCTAATCCTCCATATTTTAATGCTTTATTTTCTAAGACATTTTTCCTTATTGCTTTGCTTCTTTTCATATTTGCAATCGCTTTATTTTCCTAATGCTTACTAATCTCATTTTCAATGTCCTCTTTCCGATCGTACACTTTGCTTCTTTCTTCCTTTATCCTATATTTCACTCCTTCTAACAGCTCCTTGAAGTGCTTTGTTCACTGTTTCATTCCTATTTCTTCATTCATACCCTTTCTTCCTTCTCTCTCCCTATTTACCACTTCCCATTTCCTCACTTCTTTTACCGCTTTCTCTACCTCTTCCATGTACCTTTCTTCCTCCTTCTGCCTTTTCTTCTCTACTATTCTTTCGTGCTCCCTTTTTCTCCTGTTGAGTTTTCCTTTTTCCATTCCCCTTTCCTCCATTTTCTTACACATTCCTTTATCCTATCTTTACTTTCCTTACATAAATGGTCCCACCAACCTCTACTAAACCCCTCTTCTTTTTCTGTCGGTTGCACATGTTCAATTTCTTTTCCCATTTTCAATGTTCAATTTTCAATTTCTACCCTTTTTTAAATTCTTTTCTGTCTTTCCTTTTTTCTTTCCTCTACTGCGCTTTGGTTCACCACATCTCGTTATTACGATTAACGGAAAGTCTTTTAAGTCTATCACGTGACACTTGCATCCCCCTTTTTATCGTGTATGTTTCCTTCTTTCACTACCTGCTTCCAACCCTCCCTCACTTCTTCTACTTTATCGTCCCAAATCCATATATCTCCGTTTACTCATATCCTATCTCTGCTAATCCTTATACTATTACCTCTATAACTCTCAGCCCATGCCATTCGCTCGAGTAGCCACTTTCTTCTCCTTTCCAGCTACGTCAGATCTTCTTCGATTCTTTCATTTCTTTATTTAAACAACTTTTTTTCTCTATGACTTTATATTTATCAGCATCACTCCCTAAGTTCACTGAAAATATACACACTTTGCCCTCTTTCTTCCCTCCTAGAATTCCTATCTTTTCCACTCTGACTTTCTCGCCGATGTCTCTCATCAACTTCCCGATCTCTTTCTCTGCCATTTCACTGTCTACTATCAAACTCCTCACTATTATGTTCTTTTTTCTCTTCGCTCACTCACTCTTCTTATTCTATTCTCCTTTAAACCGCAAACAGTCTCAAGGGTGACCTTTCATTCTGCTCATGTTTAAACACCTCGCACTTTCTCACTTCTTTCAAATTTCCTTTCTCTCGCACCTTAGGCTCATTTCTTATTTCTAATTTGCTCACTCTCTCTTCTAGCAATTTCATGTTACTTTTCATAAACTCCTTATTCTCTCTCTGCTTATACTCTATACTTACCAATTTATTACATACCTTCTCTTTCTCTCATTACCATAATTGATCCTATTCTTCTCACTTTTGTCTTACTTATCTTAACTCTTCTTTTACCTCCTCCCCTTGCCTCTTCATATCATGCAGTCTTCCGCAAGTCTCCTATCAAAATCCCTTTGTAAGGGCTTCTCACGTTATAAACATATTCCCGTTATCCCTATCTCTCTCCGGCATTCTTTTTTTGTCTTAACTTTTTTAACATCATTGCCCCTCTGCGCATCTTCGCTTACCTCCTCTCTTTTTCTTTTATCATCCCCCATCTTTTTCCCTTCACTATTCATGCTCTCGCTGCTACTGCCGCTCGCCTACTGTTTCTACCTATGCAACAAATCCCCCTACCCCGAGCTCCGCGATTTAGATCAAAGCCTTTCTAAATTAGTGGGTCTCCGGCGCCTAGGTCCCCTGCCTTGTCTCGATTCTGCCGATTCTGCTAACTGCTTTGAAATAAAATCAAGAGATTGGGATTTTAATATTTCCAGCTTTCGATGCTGGCGATTCTTATGATTTGAATACTTCGCGCGCCTCTTTATATGCGTATATTTTGAGGTTACGTTATTTCAAGTATAAAATATAAATGTAATAA
>NC_046660.1:127260780-127265984 GCF_010883055.1 Belonocnema kinseyi | reverse complement strand
CATATTTATATCCATACATACACATATTATTAATGATAATATTATAACTATGTTACATCATAATAGTTTTTATTATATCTTGATCCGCATTTGAAAGAAATTAAAGAAATTGGTGGTTTTGGAATTTATATCGTTTGAATAAAAACTCCACTATTTGGTTGGAAAATAAATGATTTTGTTGAAAGTGTAACTATTTTGTAAAAAAAATCCTCTTTTCTATCAACAGTTCAACTACATTGTTAAAATGTGTTTTTTTTCCTTAATCTTAATCCTCTTGGTCGAAAACTCACATTTTCCCTTGAAAATTTAACAATTTTGTTGAAAATTCGTTTTTTTTTCTTGTTCAATTCAATTTTTTATCACAGTTTTTATTTGGAATTTGAACTATTCTATTTTTGGTTGAAATTCTATCCTGCACATTGTATTAGTTAAAACACGAATTATTTGATAGAAAATTAATTTATTTGTTTTCCATTATGACTTTTTTTTAACTAAAATAATTTTTAATTAAAATTTTTTAAATTGAATTTAAGGCATTAAAAATGGAAAAATAATTGATTTTACAAGATGATTCTGAATCCGTTGAAAATTAAAGAATTAATAGATATTAGTTTTTAAAATTATTTTCAATGATGACTTCAAATATTATTTCAGTCTAAACAAATTTTATTTTTAACCCATTCAATTTGCAATTTTGTAATAAAAAAAAATTCGTTAATTATTATCAATATTTGACCGTTCATTTAAAACAATCCATTATAAACAACTATTAAAAATTGTACAAATTTGAACAGAATGGTTCAAAATAGAAAGCCTTGAATTGTTAAAACTGTAATGAGGTAAATTTTAACTTTGAACGCTACAATTTTAATTTTAAACAAGATTTAAAATTAATTTAAAACTTGAAATTATTTCAAATAATTTGAAAGACGATGTAGATTTTTGCAGATTTCAAAAAAATTTAGCTTTTTGAGAATTGTAAAATATTTAAAAAGAATAAACAAATGGTTGTGATTGTTAAGAAAATTGAAAATGATTTTTGATTTTGCAAAATTAATTTTAAGTGAGAATTTGAAAAGATTTTAAAAATAAAAAAAAAGAATCGGGACGATTTTAAGGAAATTTCTTTATTTTGCAGTGTTTTTTAATGTTAGGAAAAAAATCTAATTAACAAAATATATCAATTTGCAACTCAAAAGTTTACTTTTTATCAAAATAAATAAATTTTCTATCAAATAATTGGTGTTTTAACTAATACAATATACAGGATAAAGTTTCAACAAAAATTAGAATAGTTCAATTTCCGCTTAAAAGCGATTAATTTTTAATCAATCATAGAATAGTTACATTTTCAGATAAAGAAAAATAATTTTTAACAGAAAAAATTAATTTTCAACAAAGTTGTTAAACTGTAAATCAATAAGATGAATTTTTGACTTAGAAAATTGATGATCTACAAAAAAAGACAAATTTTTAAAAAAATACATGATTTTCAACGAAATTATTTAATTTTGAAGTCAAAAAGACGAATTATCTGCAAAAAGTTGAATTTGTTAAGCGAAAAATATGAGTCTTCAATCAAAGAGTTAAATTTTCAACCAAATAGTTAAATTTTTAACCATAATTATAAAACGTTGTTAAAAAAGGGTATTTTTTTCAAAGTAGTTCAATTCCTAGTGAAATCATCGACTGTTAAACCCAAGAAGATGTACAGTTGATATTTCAACCTAAAAATTGCATTTTTGACCAAAAATGATAATTTTTAACCAAAAACATTAAATTTCTATCGAACAATGTCAATTTCCAACAATGTACATGAACTTTCAACGAAATAATTTAATTTCAAAGTCAAAAAGAGTATTATCTACAAAAAAAGCTGAATTTTTAACCCAAACTTATGTTTTTCCAACCAAAATCTTAGTTTTGGACCAAATAGTTTAAATTTCTATGAAATTGTTGTCCATAGTAATGATAGTTACATGATATTGATATAAATATTTATAGATAGGTAACACGGATAGATTTATAATACAATAATTTACCTTTTTGTTTTTAGTTTAAACAATATCACACACTAAAGAAAAAGTTGGACAATTTTCTGATAATTCACGTTATCATTTTGTCAGTTATTAGAATTCAAATATTCAAAACATTGTCAAAATCTCGTTGGGATAAAAACTAAATTATTTGGTTGAAAACTTAATTATTTTGTTGAAAATATAACTATTTCGTGAAAAAGTCCTCTTTTCTATCAAAAGTTCAACTACTTTTTTAAAATTTATTTATTTTTTTATTTAATAACTATTCTGATGAAAATATGTTTTATGTATTGTAAAAATACATGTTTGAAACTAACATTTAATCTATACCATTTTTGGTTAAAAATATCATGTATTTTGTTAAAAATTCGTCTTTCTTTGCAGAAATAAAATTTTTTATGGAAAATTTATACTTTTTGGTTAAAAATTAAAATTTTTGGTTGAAATGTCGACTGTAAATATTTTTTGGCTTCAAACTCGTTTCGTTGTAAATGCAACTATGTTGTTAAAATTAAAATCATAATTTTTGGGTGGAAAATTCGATTATTCACTTAAAGTTGAGCTACTTAGTAACAAAATTAATTTTTTCTTTTTAAGGATTCATAATTATAGTTGAAAATTTAACCGAAATACTACCAACCGAACCTAGTTCAGTCAGGACAGCCAAACCATTTCTTTGCAAATAATGAAGAATGTTGTTTGCCTTTTATTAACACATTCTTTGACTATAGGAAATTGTCGATAGAAATTTTTTTCGCAACACTTGCGACCTTGGAGTGTCCTTGACTGCACCTCTGCTAAAACGTTAGAGTCGAGTTTGTGGAAAGAGTATGAGATTTTTCGAAAATTTGTAAATTTCCAAAAATGGTTGACTTTTAAATCCAAAAATTTTTCACAATTTTTTTCAGTTAAAAAAGGCTGTAAAAATGAAATAAAAAACTTTTTTGAAAAAGGCTTATTTCTAACCTTAGCGACATGTTTGCCAAATAATTTCAGATAAGAAAATCCCAGAAATTATCAGTAGTTTAGAAGAACTGTTGCCTAAACTTATATAAAAAACTACTTTTTGGAAAACGTGTTTAAACATATATCACGGGGTAAAATTTGATTAGTAAACCTTAAGATTCAATCAGATATACCTAACAATCCGATCCTAAAAAGACACATCGATATGAAAACGCTTGAAAAACAATTTAAAAAACTGCCACTCATATCGGAAAAAGACCGATTTTTTGGTATGAGTGAGGCTGGGAGCGTCTCACAGTGGGACGAAAATGACGACTCTGGACAAATTGATTTTTCAACTGCAGTTTTTATTAAAAATAAAAAAAAAATTTTTTATTAAAATGTTAAAAAAATTTGTTTTGACTTTTGAAGAGTACCATTTAAAAGAAAATACTCAGATTTATTCCCAAATACCCAGAATGAGTAGAAGAACTATCCAGTACAATTTTTCAGTACCGTAGGATAAACTAAAAAATGTATTTCATTTGTTATAAGCAAATAATTGGATGAAAATGGTTTCATATGGTTTTACGGTGTATGGTCCCGTGCATCTCTTGAAATCTCTATTTTTGGCTTATTGAGCCTCTTCTGATAATTGTCTGATTAGAATGACGAAGGAGCTTATTATTTTGGCTCCATGGATCAACAATTTGTGTGGTGATGCAGGATTTTTCCGGTTGAGTATGAGCTTAAACTGGATTTCTTTGGACAAACTGTGTGTTGGTTTAAATAATCAACAATTGTTATCGGATGATCGAAAATAATGAATGGGTATCATCAATTAGTGATCTGCAGTTGATTATGGGTGGAAAACGCTTTTCATTCCATGACGAATAGGAAAGATGAGTAATTTGTTCATGAAAATGTTTATAACAATGGCAGTTGTTATTATTCATCCGAATTCAGTTTCGAATTGTTATTATATGAGTAGATATGATAATTGAGTATCATTCACGAGCTCTATGGAGCTAATTCCATAGAAAATGACTATTCTTTGCGTCGGCAGTAGCTGAAGCCAAAAATTGTTTTCTTTACTTTTTTATAATAATGATTGTTTATTAATAAATCCTCACAAGTATGACATAATGCTCATTTTAGTTGATAAATTAAGGAAATACAGTGAGAATCAAGAGACCATACATCGTAAAACCATATGAAACCATTTCATCCACTTATTTGTTTATAACAAATTAAATACGTTATTTATTAATCCTTCGGTTCTGGAAAATTGTACAGGATAGTTTCTCTGCTCATTCATAGATCCTCAATTTGAATATACGCTCTAATAAGATGGTGCGGATTTTCATCAGCTTTAATTTTTAAAAAAAAGTTCGAATTGGATGAAAACTGTAGTCGGAAAATCAATTTGTCCAGATTCGTGATTTTCGCCCACTGTGTGTCTACCATAAAGGCGTGTGAAAACACGGGGAGTGGCCGCGACTGGCGTTCCAGCACTCATTAACTAACGTGTATCTCTCAAAAGCCATCATGGGGTACACATTTAAGGACTTCTAGATTCGAAATATGCGCAAAACATAGATTTTTCAAAAGTTCATACATAGGAGACCCCCTTAACTACATGATTATACATGGAACTGCTTATGTTACAAACTGCCATGGCATTTTAATTATTTTCAAACCTAAATGAGGTAATAAATATACGAGGCTAGTTCAATAAGTCCTTAGAATGACCCACAGATGGCGCGCGAATCGCTCCAAATCATCTGTTTTCAGTCAGCACCACTCCCGACTAGATATATGGTGCAGTCACAGTCCACGTCTTCTGAGTTTACGTGTTTTTATAACCAATTGAAAAAATTCTTTGTTAAGAAAAATGGAAAAAACGAGTTCAGAGCGGTAATCAAACATTTTCATTTAAAGGGTTTAACTCCATATGAGATAAAAAATGAATTGGACTCAGTTCATGGCACATCTGCCCCTGCCTTAGCAACGGTTTATAACTGGGTAAATGAATTTAAGCGTGGTCGTACATCAATAAGTGACGAACTACGTTCAGGAAGGCCCGCAGAAGCAAGTACTCCCGAAATCATCAATAAGATCCACGATATGCTGTTGAAGGATAGAAGATTAAAAGTGCGTGAGTTAGCTGAGGCCACAAGGATATCTATAGGTGCAGTTGTTTCAATTCTACATGAAAAA
>NC_046660.1:127252482-127260680 GCF_010883055.1 Belonocnema kinseyi | reverse complement strand
CCAAGTGTATAGAGCTCCAAGGAGATTATGTTGAAAAATAAAAAAAAAATTTACCCAAAAAAAAATTGTTTTTATACTTCATTCTAAGGACTTATTGAACTATCCTCGTACATATTCCAATGTCACTTTACCTTAATTTAAATTTCTAATTTAATCTTAACTAATTCCAAGTTGGTATATAATTAAACTCGAAGCTGTCCTACAAATTTTGGGATACATCAAGAGGAAAGTTTATCCTTACGAATGTGTTCCACGCAAAAGCTAAGGAGTCGGATAGGGGTAAGAAATTCGAGCGGAAAGGTGTACACGAGTGTAAAGAGTTGAATGTAAATGCGGCAATTACACAACCAGTATATTTTTGCACTTGATATGCCATTGTTTAAATCCTAACAAGATTAGATAATTATTTTACCGTAAATGGAAGAACTTTTTTCTAGCATTCTATAACATTTTTTGCCCAATCTGTTCTTGTATAATTATGTTCTACTAACGTTTCTGTCAAATGCACCTGAATATATATCTTAGCCTGATACATTTTCTTGCTATAAGTATTATTACTGAATATGATTTTCAGTAATCTTGGTAAACCAAAACCTTCCTTTTTAATTATGCACATTACTCTAAAACGCGAAAGTCAGTGTATCTTGCAATATAAAATTCTAATATTGCACGGTGTACACAAACACACGATGTACACATACTCCAAACTTATTCGATGTTTCTGCGAAGCTGCAGCGAATATTCTCCTTTAAGACCTCAAGCTGTTGCTAAGGGATTGATGGGGTTGCCATAGCGACTGCTGAGGGCCTATTGTTGCACCCCCAACCCCATATCTACATAACATATTTATTTGCGTGTAATCCAGGTACGTGTGTCTTGTTTGCACACGCACGCTATGCATCGCGGTTGCGTCATGCGTATGCGCTCTGAAGCACGTGTATCGTGTATTTATGCATCTATGCCAGTGGTACCAAACCCCGTTGCATCGGGGCAATGTCCTGAGTGTTAAAGACGAAGGATTGAGAATGCATAGAGAGGCAATGCCCGAAGGAGGAACGTTAACGAAGGAAAAATGAGTGCTCACCCCAGGTCCCTGAATATCACGGTGAGTCACCCGTGCGAAATCCATGCCCTGATTACTCTACTAGTTATTGAAACCATGTCTCGGTCATTTGCGGGAAACAAGAGAAAATTTCCATGTAGACCTACATTTGTGCCGTTTAACAGCTTGCAGATACTTCTTACTATTGGATAAAAATTCTCCACTTAGTAGCTAATTCCAAACCGTTGCATTGATGGCATGTCGTAGTAAATAAGAACATCAAAAAAATTGTCTATAGTTAGATAGTTCACGAAAATTGGCAAGATAGGTCAATTTTACAATATCAACTTGTTGTCTTTTTTCTGCTTTCGAATAAAAAAAAAATTAAGTTTTCCACTTTAAAACTACACGCGTTTTCGAGAACTCGAAACTTTCATAAACTCGAATATCTTCGAGAACTCGAAACTTTCAACACTCGAATGCTTTCAAGCTATTCAAAAATTTTGAGCTGCTAGAAAGTTTCAGGTTCTCGAAACTTTTGAAATTAACAAGAATTGATTCAAACCCGAGAATAGGAGGTTTTTTGGATTGCTAACAGCAATTTTGAAATAAAAATTAATAATTCAAAATTCTTTATCCAAAACTAGGACCAACTTCTGTTTTTAATTTATGGTCACCATATTGGAGTCAAAAATCGAAAAGTTTTATTTAAAATAGTAATCAAATTTCTTAGAAATTTAATCACGTGGTGGATTTTAATGAGAATCAGTATACTAGACGTTTTTTTGTGCCGCTGATCACAAATTTATTATCAAAATTTGAAAATTCAAATTTTTTCTCGCTTTAATGGCAAACAAATTTTGGAAAAATTTGAAATGCAAACCAGTTTTCTCGAGGTTCAGTCTTAGAATTTTTTGTATAAGATAGTAAAAAAGTTCCTAAACTTATGTAATGTGTCAATAAATTTATTATTCAAACTTCATATTTATTTATTTAACATTGAATACTGAGATCATTTCATCTTTAACATATTTAGAAATTTACGTTTACACTTATCGCTTAAAAATTATAAAAATTCCATCATGGTAAGGTTAGAACGTCGCAAAGTAATCTTCAGGCCGTCTTTCTCTAGTATAGCGGAACGCATTTTGGCAATGAATGGTGTTTAGTTGATTGACTTAATAATCGCTGGAATAGGTGATATTTCTTAAGCTGAGTTCTGTAAGTTTGGCAATCGATAACAATTTTCTGACCTTTATGGAAGAGAATTAGAATCCCAAATACCTGTTTCCTTGATTAAGTAACCGGTTATTTCATGACTCATTGCCATTACTTACGCATATTGACACGAAGAATTTGCGTCCAGGTAGTATTTCATAAGGAACTTCCTTATTTTACATCTATAATCCCCTGCAATCAATGCGTTTATAGATACATGAATGCATAATTATATAATTATGAAAGAAGTATTAATAATTAAGAGGGTCCTTTAAAATTAAGCTTTCAAATCAATTTTAATATACTTTAATACCACATTCTTTTCTGACTAGAAATTCTTCACCTGACGGCAATTTTTGTGTGGTTGGAATATCTCCGTCTGTTAATTTTGCAGGGTTGAATTCGCGGATTATACTTACTAATGTGATAATAGCGTCTTTTCGATTTCATTCATTTATGAAACGATCATTTTATATTGGATCTAATCTAATTAGAACTACGATGGCGTCATTCTGTTTGAAGTCCTTACTTTTCTTACTTAGCTTCTATTGGATTGCTGTGGAAAGATCGCATTCTCCATTACCTGGTGTTACTTGTTACACAATTACTATTAAAAAGGCATATATGTGAAAACCAAAGGAGAACCGGAGTATCGGAGAAAATTAATTTATAAATTGATTCTCTATATGCTCATTTCAAAAGAAAAATATTATAATTTGCAAGAAAATACGTTTATCTGAGAAACACATTTGATCAAAGTAATAGAACATCTTGAGAACTATTTCACAAATTCATCTTTTCATGTACACCTAGCAACTTAACTTCATATGAGTAGGAGTTATCTGTCTATTTTAATAGTATTCGTACAACAAGTAACGCCAGGTAGTGGAGAATGCAACCTTTCTGCAGCAACGCAAAAGGATCTAAATAAGAAAATTAAGCACGTCAAATATATTGACGCCATCTTAATTGCAATATTAGATCCAAGATACAAATACGCTATTATCACATCAGAAAATATTATTTGCTAATTCATTTAACGGACGAAGAAATTTCAACCACTGAAGAATTGCCATCAGATGAAGCATTTTTTAGACAGAAAGAATTTAGTATTAATGTCTATTAAAATTTAATGAAAACCTTAATTTTACTGCTATCTTTTTTATTTATTTCTAGGGGAACCTACGATTAAAATAAGAAACTTTTTATAAAATACTACCTGGACGAAAATTCTTCTCATCAAGATGCGTTAGTTATATCAATCACTAATGAAATGACAGGTTACTTAAGTAAAAAGAGATGAGATTTGAATACTAACCCTTTGGATTGGTGGTCCAAAAATGGCTATCGATTCCCAAAGTTAAAAAACGCAGATAAAGAACTCTTAGCTTTTCCAGCGGTCATGGAGTCAGGCAACTCTACGATATTTGTGACCAAATATTTTTTTAAACTATTTTTTAAAAGGTAGGTCCACTTAGAGATTCGAACAAGGCCTGCTTCAAACCGAACCTTTTATATTTTTCTAAAGGTTCGATTGAGAACAAACGATTTAAAAAATGTTACGGTTCGGTTCGAACTCAAACCCCTCCAAAACCCTTCGTGATTGTGACGAAGCTAAAAGGTTCCGATCCCTAAATACAATACATTTTTTTTGAAATTAAGTCGCTGTTTTGGATCAAAAATCTTGAATTCTTACTTTTAATATTAAAATCATTCTCAGCAATTCGAAAATCCACTTAGTAGCGAATTTGAAAATATTCTTGATAATTTCAGAAGCTTGGTGACCCCGAAACTTTCGTACAGCTTAAAACTTTCGGGTACTTGAATGCCTTCGAGAACTCGAAACTTTCGAGTACTCGAAGATGCTAGAGTTATCGAAACTTTCGAATAGCTGGAAAATTTCGAGTATGATCGAGCTCGACTCGACTTGACTAAAAAAAAAGTCGGCTCGACTAGTCTCAAAATATTGAGATTTTCGCACAACCTCAAAAAATGATCCTTGACCACTCCTTATTAATACACTCTGTTTTTCTATTGATCATAGAATTGTATAATACAACTCGAAACCATATAAAAACATATTATATTTGAAAAAATTGTACAAGATTAAGTAAGATAAGGAAAATGGATTATACACGGTAATAACAAATAAATATTGCCGTCTGAAATCTTGAAGTATGAACTATTGAACAGCGATCTAGATAATTAAAATTGAAATATCTAGATCTTTAAAAATTTTCAATGAACTTACAAAAATTCTGGATAATATTTCGGAATGTAAAATTGCATAATCTAAGATATTATAAACTATGAGATACTATTTAAAAATGTGATGTCCGTATCATAATTCGAAGCATTATATATAAACTTAAAAATATATAATTACTTGTACTAGCACTTTAACACAAATTACTTTTAACTTGCGCCATGACGTACCATCTGAGACTCAACGGAGCCCTTAATGTATTTGTATTTAAACTGATTCACGGAAAGTTCTTAAGGCTAGATAGCCCTATAAGGACCAAGTGGTACATATAACAAATTAAAATTGATTTCAATTGATTTGACGACTGAAATTAAAAGATTGCATTTAAAAAGATTAAAGGAATAAACTAATATAATATACATTATTAAATGTGGACTATTAACATTAGGATACTGTAAATATACATACACGAATACACATTCTTGAAGATAAATAAATTCATATGCACACTCATATATAACTTTAACTTAAAGATCTGAGTGTTACTAATGCATAATTCCGATGGTAGGATTTAAGGGCATGCTCTTCGTGACCACGTGACTAAACAAGTCCCCGGTTATGAGCATTTTTTTGGTGTTCACTGTGTCCATACGGATTGAGATATCGTGTTTAAAATTTGACAGATTAAATAACGAGCACTAAAGAACGTTTGTATACATCAATATGTTTATAGTTTTAAAAAAATTTTATTTGTAAATCGATGAAATAGGATATTGCCATTCGAGTTATAGCACTTTGCAGATAATTTTTGGTTTGATGCATTTCGGATTTTTTGGTTCGCGTATATTGAGCGCTGACACCAATTTTGGACTTAATCTTCTAAACCTAAAAAAAAAATAATGTAAGCAATAAAAAGGAACTTTGAACCTCACTTTGAACGTCGATAAAGTCAAGATCACGTCACTAAGTTCGTTCATGAAATTTTTGTGTAGAATGGTTTTTATTTTTTTGGTCCTAAAAATAAAAGATAAATTTCAAATTGGAAACATAGCAACACCAGAAGTGTGATCAAATTTACTCTTCGGAGTTTTACAACCAACTTCCATAATTCTTGACGTCTTATTTTTGACGTTGAATCGATCAGCTGATAAATATCCCGGCAATCAGCGTAGAATAGAGAAAAATTAATATTTCCAGATTTCAGCGCAAAACTGAAGATTATTCTATTATTTGAATGCGTGATTTTTCCATCTGTCTAAAATGCCACAATAAGAATAAGATACCTGCTAAACTTATTCACTTCTATTTCCATAGCGACCGCCACACTGTTTTCTATTCTCCTAAAGAGAACGTGTTTTCAATATATTTAATTCCTTCTAATTGTACCAGGAACGCACCTCACATAGATACTTTTTATTCCTCAGAAGTGGCCATATTTTGATTTTATTTAATTCCCTCTAATAAGTTCACAAAATATGTGTAATAAGTTGTTTTAATTCCTTCAAACGGAATGTAAATTCTGAAATTTTAATTCTCATCAATTCAACTCTGCCTCTCTAGAGTTAAAATTATTTCAATTCACACATTTGCATAGATTTCTTTGTTAAGTTTTTTAAGACATTTAAATAAATTATTAAAATATAAATAAGTATAAATTTGAATATTTTTCGAATTTATAAGTTATGAAAAGATTTAATAATGAAAAATAGGTTAAATGAACGCTTTCGTTAAATTTTACTGAGTCGATTGAGAGAAATAGGATTTTCACTTTTTCTGTTCCCGTTGGTGGATTTTAGACGGAGGAAAAATCGCGTATTCGTAGGTATAAAAATTCTTAATTTTTCTGAATGCAACGCTTGTTACCGGGATTTTTTTTTAAATTGAGGCATCTGCTTTATCGACGTTAACAGTTTTTTTCCTATTCCTATAGTATTTCACTAGAAAACTTTCTTCGTAACTATAAACATTTTGATATATACAAACGTTCCTTAGTCCTTTCGGTATAACTTCCTAAATCCTGAACACGATATCTCCATCCGGTGGATGTACTGAGGACCGAAAAGAAATTAAAATCATTTCATTTTCCATACAAAAATTTTATGAATGAACTTAGCCACGTGATCTTGACTCTATCGACGTTCAAATTTTATTTTTCTTTCCGCTAGAAATCGCTAAAAATGCTCCAAAAATAATGATAGGTTACGTATATGCAGATACTTATTAGTTGATTTGCAACGAATGTGCGAATTTCATTGCTTACATTAATTTTTTTTTAAGGTTTAGACGATTTAGTCCAAAATTGGTGTCAGTGCCCAATTTACGCGAACCTAAAAATCCGAAACGCATCAAACCAAAAATTATCTGCAAAGTGATATAACTCGAATGGTAAGATCCTATGTCATCGGTTTATAAATAAACTTTCTTTAAAACTATAAACATATTGATGTATACAAAAGTTCTTTAGTGCTTTTTATTTAATCTGTCAAATTTTAAACACGAAATCTCAATCCGTGTGGACACAGTGAACACCATGAAAATGCTCATATCCGGGGACTAGTTTGGTCACGTGGTCACGAAGAGCATGTCTTTAAAGTGTTAAATAAGAAATAAAAAATAAAGTTTCTAAATTAATACTGTGAGGGTACATTTCTAGTGTGAATGGGTATTTTCTCTCAAAGAAGAGTACCATGAATAATAAAAGACCTTCCCCTTTTAGACGTGCAGAGCAAATGAGTTTTTAGTACTGTTTTCTTTTCATCGAGTTTGCAATGTGTTGGTTGATCCTTGTCAGTAAGAATGGAAGATGTTAAGTAGATAGTTCGGATCTTAATTACTAAGTAGGATAAGGCAAGCTACCCATACAAAATTGTGGTTTTTGGCGACGTTAAGACGTCCTACTGTTTCTCTAGATTGGCTAATTGTTCACTTTTTGGGATACAATAGATGAACCGAATGTAAGCGTTAAGCGTGCTCTTAATCTGAGCATTTTACGTATCAGTCATATCGTCATATATCACACAGTCGTAATGAAAGAAAGGAATTATGATGCTTAATTAAGAAGATGCGCGTTGAAGTAGCAAGTGATTCTTTATTTCTGTTAAATTGTTGGAGGACTCTAAATATTTTGTGGTGAAAGCTTTTACAAGATCTGCAGAAGAGAAATTGTTATCAGGACCCAAGTGTTCTGGAGGAGCCGTATTAAGCCGTATTAAGAGAAACCAGATATTTTCGTTTTTATTTCTGTTTTTGATAGAATTGTCATTACCTTGATTGTGTGAATCTCCGATTTTTGTTTGAACTAAGTCTCAATTTACTACTATTAGCCAATCCAAATTTTCTCTCTTTCTTTAATCAAATCTTCGATATAAAAACCATCCAAGGTGTGGGCTTCTTTTTTGCTTTAAAGGTATGGAGAGCTGCACATTTGTCAAACGCTGAAACATAAAAATGTGATTAGATAAATCGCATTCCTATTTAGATCATTTTCAGTAATAATACTTTTCCACTCATAAGTAGAAATGTGCTAAAGCAATTCACTTTCATTTATATTACTTAGATTGCGTATTGACAGAGAATTTATACTAAAGGAGGGATTAAATGTGAAATGGTATTAGATACTGATAAGTTCATGGTTTGAGAGGAATGAGGTTGAGTGTTGCGTAAAAGAAATCAACTGGTATGGTTCGTTAACAATCGTCATGTTAATAATTATACTAAAAGCTTCGGTGGGGG
>NC_046660.1:127237558-127252472 GCF_010883055.1 Belonocnema kinseyi | reverse complement strand
AACTGTAGATAATCCGATGGAGAATGCAAGTGATTTTAAATAGTGAGTTAAAATGTTGATAGCATTAAGATTTGTGTTTTGGTCTTAAAGAGGTTTGTGAAATACACTAGCCAACAGACTGTTTTAAGGCATCAACACCTTAATAAAAAAGGTACTCAGCAGTAGGAGAATTGACAAGATGATTCACCTCTTAAGCTAACATGAATATAGAGACATACCCCACTACCCTCTTCTCTCATCTTTATCTCTGCGTAAATGTGTGTTATGATCAAATGCTATGAGGCTCGAGGGAATTTTAGGCGTAAGCCAGGTATTGGACACAAATGTTATTTGATAGAGACGTGATATACAGTAATGTTTAAACTCGTAGTAATCGACAAGGAAAGACTTATCATTAACGTTTAAGTATTAATAAGTTAAAGAAAATGTTTCGTAACGCTGAAGAGACAGAGAATAATAACCAAAAAAAAAACTAGTTTACATGATTACATTTCAAAACAGGGAATAAGGTATATAAGAAAGTAAAAATTAGAAAAACAAATACTATGAAGTTAACATAATAAACACTCAAGATACATTAAAAATGTAATATGGTAGGTTTCAAGTTGTAAGTTACCTGCAACTCATAGAAGAATATAGTTGAAATAGAAATATCATGATCAATAATCAACAGAGCCCAATGTAAGTCATTTCAAATAGGGTTTAATGCGAGGTGCATTCAATAAGTCCGTGACTTTGAAATGAAAGAAACCATTCATGATACCAATTTCCATATATTTGTTAACAGAGTCCACTTTTAACGCTATATGTACATTTAGTATAGCGGTACTTCAGCTTCTTTATGCCCTACAAAAAGTAACTTTTATCGAAGTCCTCAAAATACTCAGCTCCAAGACAAGTTTTCATTTTAGAAAATAAAAAATAATCAGAAGGTGCCAAATCTAGGAAATAAGGTGGATGAGAAAGTATTTTATAGTGTAACTCTAATAATTTGGCTATTATAATGGCACTTGTGTGGGCTGGTTCATTGTCGTGGTAGAAAAGCAAACGCGGCACCATCGTGAATTTTGTTGACCATTTCTTGAGAAGTCACCACTTTAGCACAGCCATGACGCTCAGCATCACTTGTTCTCATACGACCCCAACGAAATTCTATGAACCTCTTATAAACCATTCCATGCGACGGAGCAGAGTCCTTATAATATTTATCTCATGTTTCTTCATACGTTTGTCGTGAGCTAACGTATAAATGACAGAATATTTTTCCAACAAAGCATAGAGAAGCAATCGAAATCTTGAAACACCCTAATAACATTAATAGGGACAATGGATATAATACCAATCGATGTGGATTTCCATTCCCCCGGGTTAGAAAAATAAGAGTTGATTGGTCAATCAGGTGCGACCATTCTCCACGGTAGGGTGTTCTGTACAATCTTAGTGATCAAAGAGATTATATATATAAGGACAACATAACCGCAAGCTGCTGCAGTTATAGTGATAGATTTTCCATATGAAAAATAAAGCAGAAGATTATCTCGATTATCTCGATTTGGGGCTAAAAAAACTGTTCAAATAATTAGTTCAATAAATTATTATTAGTTTAATAATTAGTACAACGTATGTAAAAATTGAAATTTTTGACGTAAAAAAATTTGATATCTGAGATTGTACTTTTTGCTCTTAGGGGCATGTGATACGTAGAAAATGATCGATTTTGCCAGTTTTGGGTTCCCCCGGCTTTTTTCTAGGATAATAAATATTTTGTCTTGAAAATTCGGGAAATGATAGAAGACATTCTAACGGACGTTCCTGCACACTTTTTATGTGGGTTAATTCAAAAAAATGTATTTTGATAAATTTGATCAATTTGCATGGCGCTTAGGAATTAGTATCGATTTTATTAGTGTTAGATAACCCTGGCTGTTTTCCTAGATTAATAAATATTTTGTCTTCAAAATCTGGGGAATGATAGCGAACATGCTAACGGACGTCCTTGGACGCTTCTTTGTGAGTTAATTTCGAAAAATTTTGATTTTGCTAAAAATCTGTGTGTGTGTGTATATTTCGACGTTTTGTGTGTTACAATTTTTCCGAGAATTACGTACAATCTACACAATATTTTTGGCCAAAAACTTTGGACTTACAAGTAAACATAGTAATTAATGTCTCGGAACTAATCTTGTTGGTAGGCAATCAAAAAAGTTTATTTCATAAATAATTTCCAAATTATCGGAATGAAAGAGCTGAAAAACGACCCTAATCTCAAAATAATGTAAATGCATACAATTTTTATTTAGCACAATCATTTGTTTTGTTATTATCCCTCCAAAAAGAGTCCGGGGACGTCCGTTATGATATTTTATAGCATCTCTGAATTCAGTTTTTGAAATTTTTCATTTTTGTTGAAAAAAGCCGGGGGAATTGTACCCGATTGGCCACACGACGAAGTATCACATGCCCTTCAGAATCTTTTCATCTTAAACAGAATTTTTTAGCTTTAAACGGTGCGCTGAGCCATCCGATTGTCTGCTAGAGTTTCAATCTAAACCATTGTGCAGTGGCTGCTACCTATGCGCCTCAACGGTCTGCATTTTAGCCAAGGTAAATTTATGGAGACCTATCCTCCACGCGACTAAAAGTTTTCCCGCCCGAAATGCACAGATACTCTTCTCTGAGACCCAGGACAATGGCTAGACCAGCCGAGGTTATCAGTATTAGATAAACGTTTATTTTTCGGCCTGCTCCCCTTAAAAAATTATCTTGATTACACTTTCATTTTTTATAGGAACTTCTTACAACTATCTTTTACAAATGACCATCCATTCACACCTTATAGCTAATCCGCTCGCTTCTAGAGCTGCACCTTCCTCGGTGCGCCTCGCCGCGCCTCGCACGCATGTCACTCTTTTCTCGCTATATCTCGCATTACCAGCCTATGCCTCCGCAGTTAACACCGTAAACTTAAAAAATATTTACCCATTCTACCCATGCTACTGCCCTTTTGTCCCCCTTTTCATGCAACAATACCTCCATACTTATTTCACTCCTTTCCACCCCTTCACATTCCAACAATTAGTGCTGAACTTTTGCTTCCCTCTTCCCGCACAATTCACATATTCTATTCTCTCTAGAAACCATAAGCTATTAAAATTCTCCATGCAACCGCATCTCATCCTCGCTATATGTTCCCAACTTCCTTGCTCTCCTTTCTCACACAAATATTACTCTTCCTCCTGACATTATAGTTCGGCGTATTCCTTGCCAATCCCCGTGTACACGTTACATACCTATCCTGTATCCGATTTACCTCCTGACTTACCTTCCTCCCCCACACCTCCACTCCGTAAAATAAGACACTCATCACTAGCGAATCAAACAATTTCATTCTCCTGACCAAATCACCTGCGAACAACCTCTTCCCCAGGTAGCCCAGGTACACAAACTCTTTTCCCTCTTGTACCGCTTTTCCCTTCCACTTCCACTCCCCTCCCTTATCTCTTTTACCTCCTTTCCTGAAGACCATAACTTTCGACTTGTCTGTATTTAATTCTAACCTATTTCCGTCCAAGTATCTTCTCAACCTTTTCATCATCTATTTAAAGCCTCTTCGCTCTTTGCTAGCAGTACTATGTCATCTGCATATGCGAGTGACCATATCCTGAATCTTCCAGCCCTACGTCCTCCTACTACTCCGGCCCCTAGCTTACTTTCCATAATCGCGATCAAAATTGCAAAAAGCATTGGACTAAACGGGTACCCTTGCCTCAACACCCTATTCCTTCAGAATCCCTCAGAGATTTCCTCCCCTCCACTCACCCTATCTTTTGTCACCGCATATCTTTATTAGCCCCTTGATCAGACCCCTCTTAATTCCTCTCTCTTCCATTACTTCCCACAATCTCGCCCTATCCATCGAAGGGGACGCGTCCTTTAGATCTACAACAAAAGCGCACACTTTCGTACACTTTTTGGTTAGTTCTCTATCCACGACTTGCTGCAAGCCGTAAATATTGTCAATAGTACTCCTTCCCTCCCTAAAGCCTTATTAGCGTAATTCCTCCATAACTTTCCTGTCTCTCCATATCCCCTTTTTATACATGTATCATGCAGCACCTCTCCATCGTTCTTCTAATTCCCTCATGTTTCTTCCATGTATCTGACCTCTGAAATTTGTCCTTGAAAAATTTCCTCCATTTGTCGCTCCCTATCTTCTCACTTCTCAACTCCTCTTACAGCTATTTTCCCTTTTCCGGCTCTTTCTTCTTACACGTCGCCCTAAAATCCTTCCTCATTTCTACATAGTCCTCTCTATGGCATCTCGCGCCCACGACACCCTTTCCCTCACCACCCTTCCTTCCCACTCTGTTTTCCGCCAGCCTCCCCCTGTATCCACAAACTTAATGGCTATTGATGCTATATATGCTATTGATACCATGGTAATAAAAAGGCCTTCATTGGAGTTTTACAGAGAAATTATGAATTTTCAAAGTATTTTGAAGAGCCGCCTGCTATTTTAGATTACGCACATGCTCAAGAGTGGCCACATGCAGTTTCAAACCATTAGCATCTTTTTTAATCTAAGTTATATCCTCCTTTCCCATTTCTGAACCTGCATCGAATGAAGAAATCCAATTTTCGTTTAGTCTTCGTTTAGTTTTAAAGCCTGTGATTCTGGAGAGAATCTTGCAGGAAGATGTACCGATTGCGTTGCAAAAATGATTAGCAGGTTTCCTTGACGAACTACCATCGTCTACCACACAGGTATCGCCATCGCGTTGCCCATTACATTTTGTGCAGTAAAAATCTGTTTGATCCTTTTCAAGTTTATGAAAGTTTGTTTCTTAAAACGTTAAAATTCGCACAGGCAAAATCGATAAAAACATTACTCTTGCAACACACTTGAGAGTTTCACAGTTTCACTAATATTTTTTAATATCGCTACGGTACAGCGCAGTCTGTATTAATGTATAATTGTATATTGCCCTTGATATATTTTTACTTCTGATAATTGGCCCTGCTTTACCGATAACCTTCTTACCCTAGTTTATACGCCTATCTAACTCCCTATCTATCTTTCCATCTGAAGTGCATATCCCACGAAGATAGACATACTTATCAACTTCTATTATCTCATCAATTGAGGAAGTGATGCAAATTCTTTTCTCAAAAAAACCTTTCCTTCAAACGCTATAATTTTTGTTTTATTTAAATCAACTTCGAGACCCATGTTCTTCATGCTTGTATGTAGTTTGAGCAACAGTCTTTGCAAGTATTTATATACCTTATGTATCTCTTCCGAGATACATACAATTTAATAGCCATCAGCATCATTATTATATTTATGTTGTCACAGGCTCAAGATAATTACTGCCCAACATACCGAAGGAATTTTTGGTTAGGGTTGAATCTGATGAGAGCAGTGTGCCTGACATCTTGGACAAAGCCTGGTTTTTACCCCATCCTTGACGGACTGGGTTATAGTTAAGTATATATGGGTCTTATTGTTATTATTACTCGTGTTCTTTATGTAAATACTATGTTTGTACCGCAACACTTCTCCGACCCAGGTTGCTGAACAATCTCTCTAGCAATCACCCCAAGTGAAGATCCTCGCAAAGTCGTCATGTGTGGTGCCCCACTTGGGTCCATTAGTCATTTACTCTACTGACACTCTTTTTATGAACTATATGCCGCCATAATTTTCTGTCCTGACATACTTCTCTAGCTTCTTTCACGTCCATGCATTTTTTCAGACAAGATCTCGTATTTATGTGGCTTGTTATGTATCTTCTAACTAGGGCCTCATTCACATATTCTAACCATTTTTCCGTGTTCTGCCGCTGAGCACGCTGTCATGTACTCATCTTTGACAGACTTGTTTCTTCAGTCGTTCAATTGGCATTCTCTTAACATGCCAGAACCATTTAAACCGATTTCTTTCTCATGTGTGAACTAGTGTCTGTTCCGCACCACATTCTTTGAGAATAATCTCGTTACTCACGTTGTCTATTAGTTTTCCCGCATATCTTTCTACCGTATAGTACAGTCGGTACAACTATAGAATTATGTATTACCATTTTAGCTCTATTTGATTTCTTTTTTACTTCTGATAAGGGGCAATACCAACAGGAAATCTAAAATCCTCCAAACGAAGCATTTTATCCACTATATCACAGCTATTTGACTTGCTTCGTCTGGTGAATCCATGTACAATTCAAGCAAAAATCATAATGCAAGAATTATGGCAATTAAACTGCGGGTGGGATGAATCCTTGTCCAATGACATTCACACGATGTGGTTGAAATATCAAGATCAGATTAAAAATATCAATATCATGCAAATACCAAGACATGTAGTGTGCGACGACTCGGTTTTGATAGAACCTCACGGATTTTGTGATGGGTCAGAGTCAGCGTATGGTACATGCATATATTTAAAATCCATGGATTTCAAAGGCAAACATACGATTCGACTACTGCTTGTAGCTCCATTAAAAAAGATTACATTGCCACGTTTGGAACTCTGCAGTGCATTATTATTAGCAAATCTATCAAATAATGTAGTTAAAGCACTAACACTTGAAATCAAGAAGTTTTACCACTGGAATAACTCCATGTTAGCATTCGCATGGATCTATGTAGAACCTGCTAAATGGAAAAGATTAGTCTCAAACCGCGATAATAAATTCAAAAATTAACAGAAAGGTCCAGAAAGGTTCCCGATACCAAGAGCTTAGTAGTAACCACAAACTACTTAGTAACTCAAGATTACAAAATTTTCAGCAAGTTTTCATCACTTAAAACATTAAAACACGTGATCGCTTGTTTTCTTCGTTATAAACGAGAAAATACATCTCTATTTACTAACCAAGATAAAAGGTACGCTAGCAGTGGAAGAATTAGAAGGTGCTATAAATGCTTTGCTAAGAATAACTCAAGAACAAGCATTTTTCAATGACTTAAGCACTTTAGAGTCAGGTAAGTTACTTAAACAATCAAGCAAGTTACTTTCGCTAAATCGGTTTATTGGCAGAGGTAACTTATTTAAAGTAGGGGACAGATTAAGCAATGCACCAATATCAAACTCACAAAAACATCCAATACTCTTGCCTCGAATCATCCACTCGCTGACCTAACAATCAGGAATGAACATTACTAGCAATTACATGCAGGACCACAAGCTCTTCTCGCATCTATTCGCACATTATATTGGATTTTGTCGGATAGAAGCGCTGTTCGACGCGTAATTCACCGATGGGCTCTTTGTTTTCGAGTAAAACCGACTATGCCACATCAATTCATGGGTGATTTACCAGAGCATCGTGTCACATCAGTTCGCGTTTTTATCAGCTCCGTTGTTGATTACGCAGGGACGTTTAGGGTAAAAATCTCATGCAACATAACTGGTAAGTCGTATCTCTGTTTATTCGTTTGCATTGCAACAAAGGCTGTGCATTTAGAACCTGTAATGGGCGATACAACAGAAGAATTTTTAAACGCATTGAAGCGATTCATTGCTGGAAGAGGTAAGGTTTTAAACCCATATTCAGATAATGGTACCAATTTCGTTAGTGCGAACAACGACCTTCGAGATTTAATAAAATTGTTAAAGAGACAAGATCAAAGTTTTATATCAGATAATTCAAAGAACTGACATTGCATACCAACTTTTTCTCTCCATATGGGAGATTTATGGCAAGCTTCAATAAAATCAGCTGAAACACATTTACGGAAGGTTATGGGACTTTATTTATTAATATTCGAAGAGCTAACTACGATATTTACTTAAATGCAGGCTTGTCTTAAATCACGTCATCTCATTCCGATGTCCAACGACCCCACAGACTTTACAGTTCTCACACCAGGCCACTTAAGTTTCAGAACATCGTCTAACCAAATTCCAACATCTTGCCCAGATTAACCAACATTTTCAGTCAAAATGGCCACAAGATTATTTCACACAACTTCAACATCGATCAAAATGGACTTCTGTTCAAGTTCAAATAATCAAACCTGGTACTATGGTTTTTCTACAAGACAAGGATCTTCCTCCAATGAAGTGACACTTAGGAAGAGTAATTGAAGTCATCTTTTCTGATTTTAAAATCCACTATTTTCAAAAACACTACATTTTCTAACTTAAAAACTTCACTTTTATTGAAATACAAAAACTTTTGTAATGATTGTTATGCTTATTGATTATTTATTGCTTTTCAGGTATCCGAACTCAAAACTGCTCCTGTACGTCAAGTTTTCAATATATCCTAACCTAAATGTGCAAAAAACCCGCTTTTTAGCTGTTTTTGAGGTTACGTAACTGTACAGGAAAAATGTCTACCACAATGCTAATAAGGAATTTGAAAGTACTAATCTTCCCCTTTCAAACCTACTTAGACTTATTAGGATATCTTTATTTTTCACCAAAATCTTGTAATTTGAAATTCTTTATTTTAGCGTTTTAACCCATTAACGCACCGTTCTACGGCGCAGACAGTCTTCGATCCCTAGCTGGCTCACTAAGCTGGCGACGCTTTTATGACGTGTTATGCGTAGGTGATGAAATTCGTTTTTTGCTACAAATCTTTCTGTGTTAGAGATCACGTTTGAGTGGCGGTCTAACGGTTGGATGCTTAGGTAATTAAATCCTTTTTGTATTTGAAATCTGTCTAGCGGTTACATTTCGTGTCTAGCGTGATTTTTGTATATAGTGAGTTTTAGAATTTCAACGCTACTGCTCTCTATAAGAAAAAAATGAGTTCAAGAACTCCTTGCGCTAAGAAAGTTAATACGTTTTGTCACGTTTGTGGAAAGTATGAAACGGAGAAATACCGTCGATGAAATAATGATTCAATAAAAACGTCATATATCAACTGTTATGGGACTTCAATAAAAAATTTGGATAAACCGTGGGTACCAACCTCAATTTGTCATGCTGGTAGATTAAATTTTTCAAATTAGGAAGATGGAAGTATCAAAAAGCAGACTGTTATTCAACCACTTGTTTAGCGTGAGCCCAACGATCATGATACTGATTGTTACTTTTACTTATGCAAAACAGGAGGTTTTTCTAAAAAGTATTTGGAGAAGATCATTTACCCCGATGTAAAAAGTGTTACACCAACCAAGATAGGTATTAGAAATCACTCTGACCACAAAAGTGACCGATCAACTCACGAATCAATGAATACTGACGATCCTAATGCAACTGAAGATTCTTCTTGGGAAGAATCAGATGATGAAAGTCCTAAATTTTTTGACCAAGACGGATTAGACAATTTTATACGTGACCTTGATCTTCCAAAAGATAAAGCTGAGCTTTGCGCTTTAAGACTCGAAGAGAGGAAACTATTGTTACCTGGCACTAGAGTAACTGTTTACGGAAATAGGGAAGAAAAGTTTATCAAGTAGTTTTCAATGGACGGTGGGATTGTGCATTGCAGTGATATCAAAGGACTGATTAATTTATATAAAATAAACTTATATACGCCAGAGGATTGGCGTCTTTTCATAGATTCGTCTACAGAGAGTCTGAAAGCAGTACTATTACATAATGGAAATAAGTACGCTGCAACTCCAGTAGGTCACTCAACTTCACTGAAAGAATCTTATGATAATTTCCAATTAGTCCTGATAAAAATAAAATACAATGTCCATAAGTGGCTTATTTGTGGTGACTTCAAAATGATAAATCTTATAATAGGTTTACAATCAGGAAACATTAAATACCCTTGTTTTCTTTGCCTTTGGTACAGACGTGCAAGGGATGAACATTGGATAACGGAGAAATGGCCAGACAGATTAACGTGGACAGTTGGTCAGTATAATGTTGTTTATGAAAGTCTTGTTAACAGAAAGAAAGTATTATTGCCACCACTCCATATAAAACTAGGGTTAATGAAGCAATTTGTGAAAGTCCTAAACATCGAAGGAGAATGTTTCAATTATATCAGATCTACATTTACGCATTTAAGCGATGCCCAAGTTAAGGAAGGTATTTTTTTGGGCCTGATATAAGAAAACTTATCGAAGATGATGGCTTTATCAAAACCATGACGTCTATTGAAAAGGATGCATAGTTGAGTTTCAAAGATGTTATACAGAAATTTTTAGGGAACAATCCAGATCCAAAGTTTAGAACTATTGGATCTAGTATGTTGAAGAATTTTAAAAGATTAGGTTGTTTGATGAGTATGAAATTACATTTTCTCAAATCTCATTTGGATTATTTCCCAGAAAATGTTGGAGCATTCAGTGAAGAAATCAGCGAACGCTTTCATCAAGACTTTTGCCAAAAAGATCAACATTATTAAGGTCGATGCAATGTAAGAAAGATGGCCGACTACTGCTAGCCTTTGCAAAGAAATGATAATGACCCTACTAGTCATAAACGAAAGTCTCTTCAACGATCGTTTGACATTAAGCGTGAACGTTTCCATAAGAAAACCAGTAATTAGTTTCATCTTCATTGGACATACAATCGTAAGTCTTTCCTTAACTGGCTAGGCAATTCAAAGTCTTGCCTTGATTGGCTAGGCGATACAAAGTCTTGCCTTTATAGGCTGGGCAATTTAAATTCTTTCCTTGATTGGCCGGGCAATCTAAAGAGCTTCCTTGATTGGCTGGGCAATATAAAGTCTTGCCTTAATTGGCTGGAAAATATTAAGTATATCCTTGCGTAGCTGGACAATCTCAAGTCTTGCCTTAACTGAATGGGCAATCGTGAGTCTTGCCTTGACTGGCTGGACGATTCAAAGTCTTGCCGTGACTGGCTGGGCGATACAAAGTCTTACCTTTATCGGCTAGGCAATTCAAAGTCTTTCCTTGATTGGCTGGGCAATCTAAAGTATTTCCTTGATTTGCTGGGAAATCTCAAGTCTTGCCTCAATTGAGTGGAAAATATTAAGTACTTCCTAGCTTAGCTGGACAATTCCAAGTCTTGCCTTAACTGGCTGGACGATTAAAAGTTTTGCCTTTATTGGCTGGAAAATATTAAGTACTTTCTTGCTTAGCTGGGCAATCCAAAGTCCTTAAGTGGTTAATACGCTAAACTGAAAAATTTCATTTCAAGGTTAGCCCACTTGCAGTGTGGAATTCAATTATTTCACGAAATGTAAACGACTAAATTCGCTGCTTCCCGAGTTAGGTGGGTTAGCCTGCTAATGATTTGGTAGGGGTGATTTCTGGGTTTAGGTGGATTAGCAGGTAGGTGGGTTAACCCACTTGTGGCTTGGAACTTCATTATTCCAAGACAGATATGCGACTAAATTTATTATTCCAGAGTCAGGTGGGTTAGCATGCTTGTGGCTTGTTAGGTGTGGTTTTTAGCCCTAGGAAACGGCTTCCGTAGAAATGAAAAGACACGGGTTCCATATTTTTTATTGTGTCATCAATGTGAAAGTTTGGTTCTAAACAACTGCACGCTTTTTTGTTGGTATTTTGTGCGGGATCCTTTGTTCTTCTTTAAAGCCCTAAATTGTGGCCGCCGTATGGGATCTTCTAGGGGTTGTAACAAAAAATTGACACCGGCAATAGAAAGGGCACCCTCGAAAACCCCTGAGATAATATTTTGAAGAAAAAATATCGTACCGTCAGCAATAGAGAATGCGTTGTCTAAATCTGAACACCTCAGCGTTAATGGGTTAAAACGCTAAAATAAAAAATTTCAAATTACAATATTTTGGTGAAAAATAAAGATATCATAATAAGTCCAAGTAGGTTTGAAATGGGAAGATTAGTACTTTCAAATTCCGTATTAGCATTGTGGTAGAAATTTTTCCTGTACAGTTACATAACCTCAAAAACAGCTAAAAACCGCGTTTTTTGCACTTTTTGGTTAGGATATCTTGAAAACCTGACGTACAGGAGCAGTTTCGAGTTCGGATTCAGATTCAGCGCATCAAAGTCCTTCGGAAATGTTTGGTCTGCTTTCTTGCTTTTGACTTTTGTCAAATTTTGTCGGCCTGTGTAATTAAACGTTTATAAACTTCGCTTTCCAGCTGATTTTCTTCTTTGTAATTCATCCCATAAATATTCCCTAAAAAGCAATAAATAATCAATTAGCATAACAATCATTACAAAAGTTTTTTTATTTCAATAAAAGTAAAGTTTTTAAGGCAGAAAATTTAATGTTTTTGAAAATATTGGATTTTAAAATCAGAAAAGTTGAATCTTCAACGAAGACGACCATTTTTATTAAAAAATTATCAATTTTTAACAATATTCTCAAACAAAAAGTTAAAATATCAACAAAGAAGAATAATTTTCTACCCTAAAAGACGAATTTTGAACCAAATATATGAATCTTCAACCAAATACTTGAACTTTCTACCAAAAAATTCAATTTTTAACAAAGGAGATTCACAGAAAAAAAGAAAATGTAATCTTTGACCTGATTTCAGAGTAAACTTCACCTGCTTCAACTCTATTAGATCTTTTTTTTCGATGCAAAAGAACCTGAAATTGTTAGATTTTTGGATTAAAGAATAATAATTTTAACAATAAAAATGGATTTTCAACAAATTTGTTAAATATATAACAAAACAGATGAATTATCTACCCAGAAGATTAATGTTCTACCAAACGAGATGAATGTTTAACAAAATACATAATCTCTTAGCGAAATAATTTAATTTTAAAGCCAAAAAGAGAAATTATCTACAAAAAGTTTACTTTTCAAGCCAAGAAGATTAATTTTCTACGAAACAGTAGAATTTTCATCATAAAAGTTAATTATAAATGAAATGCTTGAAAATAAAAACGAATTATAAAAAGTTTAATGTTCGACCAAATATTTGAATTTGCATGGCAATAGGACGAATTTTTTACAGAGCAGTAGAATTTTTACCATAAAAGATCATTTTAAATAAAATATTTGAATTTTCAATAAAAAATTTTAACTTTCAACTAAAAAAGCAATTTCTTAAGCAAATAGCAGTTGCGTTTTCAAACAAATAATAGGATTTTTGATCAATCGAAATGAATTCTGAACCAAGAACATAATAGTAACCTGTTTAATAAAAAAAGAACATTTACCCAAAAAGTTGGATTGTCTTACTAGATTTAAGTTTTTAGCACCCCTTTCCCATTATATTTTTAACCTTGTTTATGGAAACTACAGCCTGTCCACTCTTTATTCAAGGACAATTGAGTGTACTAAAACCAGAAAAAATGTATAACATCCTTGAAATTAAGAAATATTTTTAATAAAAAAACTAATCTTTTACAAAAAGTTGATTTTTCTACCACAAATTTGACTTTCCAACCAAATTCTTAAAATTCAAAGACAAAAAGACGATTTTTTTATACACATAAAAGAATAGAATTTTTACCCGAAAATAAGAAAGTTCAAACCAAAATTTCATTTCCCTCCATATCATTTTTCCCCAAAAGGGAAGTTTTAATAAGAAATTTTTATTTTCTGCCAACGATATGAATTTTCTGCTGAAGTTGTGAAACAGAAATCAAATAAATTTGTAAGAAATTACATAGATTGTGAACCTTATAGTTAAATTTTTAAACTAAAAAGATTAATTTTTGAACAAAAATAGAAGATTTTAATTTTCATTGGAAAATTAATTTTAAATTAAGAAAAATAAAGCTTCCACGAAAAGGTGAATTTTTAAGACAAATAGTCGAACTTTCTATACAAAATAAAAAAGGTAAAATCCGTTTCAAAAAATTAATTTTTCAGTGTAAAAAATCTTTTTTAATAAAAAAAGAACAAATATTCTACAAAAAAGTCCAATTTTCTTTCACGTATTCAAAAGGAGATTAATTTTCAACTGAATATATTTTTTTTCAATCTTAAATAAGGATAAAAAGAAATTTAAATAAAGCAGATCTGCCCCTTCTGATCAATTACCTCTGAATATATTGTGCAGTGACGCTGGCTCAAGGATCAAAAGATGCTAGAACTGAAAAATAAAGATTTACTTTTAAATTAATAAATACAATTCAAGTTTAAGCTAAATAATTACCAGTGATTACTGAAATAATAATAATCTATTATTATTACTATTACTTCTTTTAAAGAGGTAATTACAGAATAAGATGGTTTAATTAAATCCTCAACAGGTGCACGCACTTTACACATGAATACCGTAGGGTAAAAACTTTCTTTTGTGTGTAAGCATATGAAATAGTTTCATACGCGACATTATCAGCACATAGATTAATATTACGCCGAAGGGTCGATATGAGTTATTATCCTCTAGTTCTAATATCCAGTTCGTATAATCAATTTTTCTCACTGTATTCTGTAAGAAAATGCAGACTAGTTAAAATTTCAATGAAAATTAAATCAAATGAAATGAAGTAATTAAATAAAAATTTAGCCATGTCCCTTAATTCAGAAACCAGTCTCCTTACGAATCACCGCGTCATGCCGAAACCACACTGAAAAAAATGGTAAGTTGCGACAAGAAGCTCCTTATTAGTAGAGTTGGTATAAGCTACAACAACAACTTCGATAGTAACATTAACTAACCAGTTTTGTACGGCAACAAGTCGCCGTTAGTCCTCCTATGAAGGTTATATTAGTAAGAATAGTAATTGTAGTCACAGCGAATAAATTAGTTACATTTACCAGCAATTTATTATCCCAGAAATAAAAGTAGTAAAGGTTACAAGTTTTGCCCCCTGGCGATGTTGGTAGAACTGAAATCTAAGCAGTGCTACCAACATTCGCATCGAAATATCGCGTCATGTTTTTGATGATCGCCATTTTAATCTGAAACTTTAAGTATCAAGTGTAAACACGTGGAAAATATTGGAGAGCATCGTATAGATCCTTAGGACGTTCTCTACGGCCCACAGTGGGGTGAAATCGGAAAACGAGGTTCAAAATGACATTTAGAACGCAATTATGCACCGATTTTAGATTTTTTTTTTTAAATTCAGAACTAAATTTTTC
>NC_046660.1:127230104-127237458 GCF_010883055.1 Belonocnema kinseyi | reverse complement strand
ACGCCAATTAGCACAAATGGTAAGTTCCGACAGTGCCTACAAGTGTGCCTACTGGCCGCTAAATGGCAATACCGGTTTCATATGTATACACCTGGTACATCATCGTGACAATTCAGCTTTCTAGTGAGATGAATATAATTATATGAATAGTAAGAAAATATAAGATTGAATAGTATTATTGTATAACATTATATAATAGCAAGGATTACTACTTTAAATAGTAAGATCAACTAATTTATTTGTAAAATAACTAATTTAATAGTAAGACTTAATAATTGAAGAAGTAAAGCTTACTATTTAAAGTAGTAAACACACCTACCTGAAATTAGTACCTACCATCGAAAGTTGTAGCGAGAACGAATAAAGTAGTAAGGACAACTACTACCAATCTTGACAATAAAAGTAGTAGCCTCAACCACTCTAATAGCAGCGGCATATATTACAAACTAAAATAGTTGGACCTACTACTTTGCTGGTTGTCCCAACCAACTAGTTTTTTCAGTGCATATACTGTTATAGCCTTGTCTAATAAGATATATTTTACATTGAATCCATCTTGCTTACATATAGGAATACACCAAACTCTTACTTTCAGTCACCCCGTTCTCAGCTTTCCCAGAACTTCCAGCTTCTTCAGTTTCTCAGGGGAGCAGAGCGAAAGCGGTTGCGACAAATTTTTTATTGTATATATATATATATATATATTCCAATTGGAAGCGAGTCAAGCGGCCCTCACTGTTTACGTTTCGATCCCCCTGAAATTAGTCCAAGGTTATTTGAAGGCAACCCCCGAGGCTGGACTAAAAGCGAAAGTTTGGTGTACTCTTGAAAAGATGAGAATATTCCAAAATATTGCAAAATTGTTGTCTTGTTCAACTTCGCAATATTATAAACTAGAAAGCAAAAGCACAACCTTCCTTTAAACAAATATATCTTATGTAATTTACATCTCCATAGAGTGCTAATAATTTTTGACTTTTTTATGGAATTTAAAGAAAAGATGAGACCTTTTAACCCAGAAAACAACTTGCGTAGAGCTCTTTTGACTATCGGAAGAGAGTGTCGAGATAAATGAAAATGAAAAGATGAATAAAGAGGAGGTAGAGAATAAGGGAGTAAAAAATGAGAAGAAAAGGTACGCACATGCATGCGTGTTGGATAAGCTCTCACGCACTTTTATCCCGTGTAATTAAAACCACCTTCAACCAGGGAGAGGGACTGTATGAATAATGACTACAGCGATCCACGCTCGCAAGTTATTACCCAGTAATGACGATGGCGTTGTCACTGAGAATTCTGTATTCGAGATGTATTGTATGGAGCCTAACAATTTTGTAATTTTCTGTCTGACATATAGAAAGTCGACCGCTTTGAACAGTAAAATGTCTTAATTAAAAATATTTTAATGCTTAGAGATAAAATCTTTTTGGTAATTTATGGTACTTTATCGGTAAATTGTGGCAATGTATCGATCATTATAGTAGTTGATCGCTTTGGTTTGGTCCAATCGCCACACACCATCAGTCTGGTAACTGTCAATTGATAAAGCCTGTAGCAAGGTTATTGTTCTATCAGAGACTTTGGCTATCTAGGAAAGTAATTTTGGAGAAAAACCCTTTTACTCTCGCTATTCGTGTCTCGAAAAGCGAACATTCTGTGTATGTGCTGCAAAAACAAAATATGTATATTGAAACCAAATTCAAGTGCATTACCATAATGATTTCAAGCACGTTTCAATTGCAAATTTTCAATAAATAATATCACTTTTAAAGATAATTAGTTGATAAATGAATTAAAAGTAAATGTATACTTGTTCTAGTTTATTCGAAAAAGGTATAATGCTGAGTAGTTGCAAGCAGTGTCGGCAAAATAACGCGAGTGCTGACTTTATGTGTACCAGCGAATTTCGAGACATGCTGTTTCCACCAAAGTATTACAGGAAAGGGTATCATTGCATTACAAATTCGTGCTATATCTTTGAGCTGGAGGGTACAAGATAAGTAAACACACGTGAAAACAGGGGACTGGGCAGACGTACTTTTACGAGACTTGATGAAGCAGGGTCGTAGCTAAAACATGAAAATTCGGTAATTTCAGTCTAGTAACAAGAAAAGTTTCTTTCTTGTTTCGCAGATGAAATTTACATGTCATTACAAAGTTTAAGAAAGTATTACAAAATTTGAATGCATAATAAACTTTTCAGGTTAATCATAAAAGTGCCAGCTAAAATGATCGTACACTTTCACTAAATACCAGTTTCTTCTTATAATATTATAACCATAATCTATACAAATCGTTATGTTCACTTAACCGGATTCATGTGGGTTTTAAGGTTTATAATTTTGAACATACACTAAACGGTTGATCTCCAAATAATGAGAATGAAACCTAGAAAGAATATTTTCTTATTTTGAAACGAGAACTTCTGCAATTACGCTGATGAAGGAATGAATACTCAGATGTACACTTTCACACTTATAATGAAATCCCTAATGCATAAATTATGCTCCACGTAAATGGTAAGTTCGTTAATTTTACAGTCGAAGGTGTAAGGATCTGCTTATTTATGTATATAGTAATAACTCTCTGCATGGAGTTTCCACAGGCATTTGGCAGAAATATGACTGCGACCGAACGGTGGTCGTAACTTTTTCGCCAGGATTATAAAATTAACGTAGTCCTACTACCCCTTTTCCTCACCCTACTTCTCAGGCCCGAAGGACGGAGTACCGCAATAATCGTGAACGTCAAATTTAACGTTGCGCTCACCCGATGCAATCCATTAGATATTGCTCGTAAAAAGACAACCTATCTCGAGCGTTCATGCATACGTTTGCAGATACAATTGCGTCAACCCAGTACAGTAATCAGATTATTATTTTATTTTTCGGATACCTAACCTTTAGGCGAATCAGTTTTCCCAAGATTGCTGTAGATATCTAATGAATATTGTTTTTGCATTTTATATTTAATAAATTTCTAGAAATTTCGTCTAGCAAAATAAAAATTTGTGTGTTTTCAGATTTTATAAATGGTTATCTTCAAGCTACGATAAAAGTTGGCCTAAAATGATAAATCATTCTCTTGATCTATTTTTTAAATGAAAATATTTCAAAAAATTTTTAATGTCAATACGTGGACTTAAGATCATTCAATTGCATTTAAAATGATGTTGACGTTCTTTTTCTTACCAAAAATTCGAGTAAATAGAGATAATGCGAATAATGTGAACTTTGACATTATTCTAAACCAAAGCTTTCTTAATGAAAAACTTGGCATTAGTTTTTATATAGTCTTTGTGCCTGAACAATTTTTTTTAATTATTTTTTTTTCAATAAAATATTTGAAATGTCATACAGTGACTATAATCTATATTATGTAATTTGGGTCATTATTGGACCCCGTCCCCGTCGTTGACGACGGTTCGAGTTAAATTCCCAATATGACGAGGCCATTCTAGGCGATTAAAGATCCGGGGTTCGATCCCGCAGTCCGTGGATTGTGGGGTAAAAAGCCGGCTTTACTGAATACATTAAATTAGGCATACTGCTTGTATCAGATTACTTTATTGTATGTATTACAAAAAATATGCCCATGACTGATAATATACACTGGTCGGTCCTGTGCAAAAGAATTCAAATATCAAACTCTGATAAAAATCTTCAGCATATTTGACTGCAGCCATCTTAGGCCTACGAGAAAATAAGCTTCCAGAATGTTGATAATAATAATAATAATAACAACAATAATAGTGCTTCGGGCAGTTAGGCTTTCGAACTTCGCTTTAGAGGTCCGGGGTTCAATATGTGAGTCGGTACCTCTGCAAATTTTTCGATGTACTTTTACCAAGGTTCTGGTGCTTCCGATCACATCATGGACATTGCTGCTACTCATCGCATAAATCAGGCCTGCCCACTGAGGGAAAAGCGACTTAATCACCACATGCTCTAGATCTACAACCATTTTCCACATTTCAGATCCAGAGGCTTGGGGGCGGTCGCTCTCGTTAAGTTGAACGAGGAGAGGTCGATGCTGGTGTTAAAATTCCATCTGGCATTTAAGCAATATCGAAGAAATTTCCCCTCAGATGACAGGCCTGGAGTGGATGGTGGGGTAAAATCAAAGGCTTTGACCAATATGTCAAATTAAGCCTACTGCTTTTATCAGACTGCTTACTTAATTGCATTACAAAAATGCATTCGTGACTGATGGTATATATGTGTACAGTCGCGCGCAGACTAATCAAAACTTAAACTGTAACGAAAACTTCTTTGACATATTGGGCGTATTGTAGCATCGTTACGATGTTGTTTTTCCTGCTGAAGGTATTCTCACACTTGCGTCGCGGTAGGCCTCGAGCTTTCCTCCTATGACTTTGGTGGCTATGTTAGCTCTAGCATTATCATGCCAAGGTCCTCTATCCCAGACAGACAGAGTACTAAAAGGAAAAGGACTAAGAGGTATATCAAAACCTATACAAAATGGAAAGTCTTTTAAGTTTTTTAAAACAGAGATGGCTGTCCAAGGATCGTCGGGGTGCCCCTAAGACTACGGGGGGGGGGGGGCACAACATTCATGACGATGATGATGGTGAGCTGCAGTATGTTCAGGTGGGCAATATCTGTGCGAGGGCTATGTACACAGACATCTTCCAATGAGATTTTTGGAGATAACAGGGACTGCGAGGACAGCACGAAAGACTGCCAACATTCCAAAGGATTGTTCCCACTTTTAGGTCAAAAAGCAATCACTCGGAATCGCTTGCACTCAGCAATACTTAATCGCACCCGGCCATGTGTAGTAAAATAAAACTTGGAACCAAGTTCTGCTTGAATAAATTGTGAAATTAATAAAAAGAGCATTAAAAAAGTCAGTAATTCAGTTGTGCTCCGCTAGCACCTCCACAACGGAATTTCAGTATTTTATGTGTGCCATGATCCTGTGCTCTTTTGAGCTTATTTTGGCACCGATGCCGATTTTTGGGCTCTCTTAGGTTTCTCCAAAAACCGAGTTTTGGGTAGAGGTTCTAGCCACTAGCACCTCCAGTACAGAAAATTTGAAAAATTGCAAAAATCAACCGCGCCACAATTTTGGCCCTTTTTGGGCTCTCAAAATGGGCGAAACATTATTTTTCAATAAAAACCTCAATCTACCTAAAATTACCCGTAAATAATATACGCGCCCAGCCTAAATTTAAAAATATCCGAATTTCATGCTATTTTTGGCCTTCCCAAAACAATCACAAATTATATCAAAGAATCAACCCGAACCCCTTAAAAAATATGGAAAAAATACCTGAAGAAAAATATGTGCAAAAAGTTGGAACAAAAATGTACCGCAGGTCTAACACACACTGTCGAAAAAATTCGAGATGAAAAATATCATACTACGAGTATTTTCCTTCAAAAAACTCTAAGCTGTACCTGCAATCTCACAGTAATAATGAAAAAACAAAATGAAAAACACCGCTGATGCATTTAACAAAAACACAGCTCGGCGGCCTTCAAACAAAAAATCCATAAACACTTCAATTAAGAATAAGTAAGACAAACACTTTCCCGAAAAAGCTGTTCATATCCTTATCTCCAAGGTCAAATTAAACAACATTTAAAAACTACTCCTATTACATTCAACGAACCAAGTCTCAACCTGCATCAGCTGAAACCGCAAAAACAAACTGAAATTAAAAATAACCACCCCAAACAACTTTCAAATAATCTAGTTAATAAATCTATCTCCACTGTAATATTCCATATCAGTTATGAAACACAGTAACATTTCACAACCCCTAGGAACTACACCTATCACATTGAACGAAGCACGTTTCACCTTCTAACAAATGAAATGGCAAAAAATACTTCTAATTTAATATAATTATTACTCACATATTTCGAAGTCCTTAGTAGATATATACACCCTCACAGTAACATTGCGCCATACGTAGGAACTGCTTCTATCACATCTAACGAAGCACGTGTCACCCTCCAAAAATCGAAACGGTAAAAAATATTTCTAATTTAATATAATCATTCCACGCAGATTTCCAAAACTTTAGCAGATATGCACAACCTCACAGTAACATTCCATAGCCCCTCGGAACCACCCCTATCACATTTTAAGAAGCAAGTCTCGCCTTCTACCAAACGAAACGGTGAAAAATATTCCCAATTAAATATAATCATTACAAACAGATTTCCAGGACTTTAGTAGATATATTCCCCCTCACAGTAACATCCCGCGGCCCCTTGGAACAGGTTTACTACAAAAAGACTTTAAAAATGTTCTAAAGTAATTATTTTTCATTTCAACTTTTTTAGCGAATTCAGTTGAAGACAGCTGGGGCTTGGTTAGTCAAATGTGATAGGGGTATTTTCTAGAGGTTGTGGAAAATTACTGTCAAGGTGGATATATCTACTAAAGTCTTTGAAGTCTGTGTGTAATGATTATATTTAATTAGAAATATTTTTTACCGTTTTAATTGATGGAAGGTGAGATTTGCTTTGCTAAATGTTATAGGGGTAGTTCCGAGGGGCTATGGAATGTTACTGTGAGGGTGTACATATCTGCTAATCCCTTGGAAATCTGCTTGTAATGATTATATTTCATTTGAAATATTTACTAGCATTTCAATTGATGGGAGGTGCGATTCGCTTCGTTATATGTGATATGACTAGTTCCGAGGGGCTGTGGAATGTTAATGAATGGGTGTATATATCTACTTAAGTCTTGGAAATCTATATGTAATGATCTTTATGTAATGTGATGATGGTAGATGTATCTACTAAATACTTGGAAAGCTATGTGTACTGCCTATGTTTCACTTGAAATATTTTTTAGCGTCTTAATTGATTGAAGCTGATACTTGGTTTTTTAAATGTGATAGGGGTAGTTGTTTGACAGTTTTAGTTGAAGACAGCTAAGAATAAATTCATGACATTTGATAAGGGCGGTTCCTATTGGTTGGGGAATGTTACCGTGAGGGTGTTTGGGGTTGTTATTTTTAATTTGAGTTTGTTTTAGCGAATTTAGCTGATGCAGGTTGAGACTTGGTTCGTTAAATGGATTCAATGCGATGGATCGGCGGGATCTCGTGACCTTTGGGTGGATGGAGCGACTGAATCACGACTTGCTAGACTGCTATGATGCGAGTGTGGCCCGTGAACGGGGTTACATAGCACGGCTGCATGCTCTGTGGTGCGAGAAACACCCGGAGCTATCGCACTTTTCGCAGCAACGTCTGTGAAACCATGCAGAACTACTCTGTAAAAGGGGCTATGTAAGCGGAACGCCTACTCTACCACAGCTAGAACAAGCCGGCAACAAAGAAAGAGAGGCGACACTAAGACCAACCGCG
>NC_046660.1:127228465-127230004 GCF_010883055.1 Belonocnema kinseyi | reverse complement strand
CCTGAAGATCCTGAGCTCGTTGATAGAAGCGCCATATGACACCTTTGCGCTGGAGAGACTTATACATACCTGGGCGTGCCACAGAGCCGCATTCAGGAAGTGCCTTACATACTGGAACTTTATATTCTCGACAATTGTTTCTGTTGCTCACTCGAGGCCTGACATGGTTCTTCTTGACTTCGAGAAGCGAACCATGTTCGTTATCGAATTTTCGGCACCAGCTGACAAAAACATCATAGCCAAGGAGAATGAAAAGAAAGAGAGGTATCGAGACCTTATAATTGAATTGCAACGATTGTACCCGGAGTATTCTGTTAAACTGACCGTCCTTATCATCGGCGCTCTTGGAGGTGCCAAGCTTTCACTTGCTAATAGCCTAAAAAGCATCCCTGCGTGTCAACAATATGCTAGAACACTTGCGGGGAAAATGCAGAAGGCGGTTGTCCTTGGGTCGCTCCGTGTTCTTAGGGTCCACGAGGCTTTTGCTGGATCGTCGTATTGATTCCTTTACAGACTGTAACCACCTATCTCACGGTTGTGAGACGTGGTTATGGCTGAAATTTTACCGCAATTTCACTGGAAGCGGGTGCAATTTTTCAGATTAGCACCCGCTCCCGGCGAAATCCTGCGGTTGTCCTTATGACAAATTTTTAATTATATATATAACTTACAAAATAGTAAAATTAATGCTAAGAGCTTTATATATGTTTTATTTAATTAGTTTCCAAAATTTTTAACTGTATTTTGCATTTCGCATGAAAAAAATTTTAAGGTTATTCTCACATGGCCTTAAGAGGCCATCCATAAATTACATCACGCAATTTTCCGACAATTTTGGCCCCCCGCTTATATTACGATTTTGCCGAATTTTCCATGTCTTTTTTTGCTATCGTGCATTATATAAATAATATCTGCTTTTCATGTAGATGAGAATGTTGCTGACGCTTTACTTTGGTTAAGCACACGCAAGGAACCATGGTCATCATCCGATGAAAAGTGGAAAATTACAACTAAAGATCGTTTAGCAGCTCGCAGAGGAAACATAATAATTAATCCTGGAAAACGCAGAAAAAATCTTAAGAATAAAGGCCAAATTTTTCAAGGAAAGTGAAAAACATTTTCCATATCAGTGGTATGTACACAGGGGTATATGTAAAATGAAACTATAAATTAATATTGAAGAATTTTTTCTAATCCGCATTGCGATGCCCTATTTATAGGCAATGATAATGTCGTTATTCTGCTGGGATTGGCGGAACTTTTTGAACCAGTAACTATCAACGGGAAGAAAAAAAAGTGGCGGCTAAATCGAAAGCAAGTGTCAGAAGGGTTTTTACTTCACGTTGTCGTATGTATATTCTATTATATGTATTATAACCAAATAAATTGGAAGTATATGTTCGAAATATTAAATTACATGTTCATTTTGTCCTCATAGTACGAGGGTGGATTGATAAGTTTCCGGCCTGACCAAGAGATGGCGCCACTAGGCCTACCTTGAGGTGGCGTTCTATAGTACCGTCCTTAGATAGCTTGTAG
>NC_046660.1:127219157-127228365 GCF_010883055.1 Belonocnema kinseyi | reverse complement strand
CGAGCATTTAGCTCACATACTATCTAGTTGTCCAACACACGCGGGAACGACCTACATTCAAAGGCACAATGCGGCACTAAGAGTACTTTATTACCATCCCTGGCACTCCTACGGAATTCACCTTAATATCGCTCCTCTAAATGCTCCTAGGGAAATTGAGTTAATTGTCGAGAATGGGAAGTGCCGTATATACTGGAACTTTATATTCTCGACAATTGTTTCTGTTGCTCAATCGAGGCCTGACATGGTTCTTCTTGACTGCGAGAAGCGAACCATGTTCGTTGTCGAATTTTCGGCACCAGCTGACAAAAACATCATAGCCAAGGAGAATGAAAAGAAAGAGAGGTATCGAGACCTTATAAGGGAGTTGCAACGATTGTACCCGGAATATTCTGTTAAACGGATCTTCCTTATCATCGGCGCTCTTGGAGGTGCCAAGCTTTCACTTGCTAATGGCCTAAAAAGCATCCCTGCGTGTCAACAATATGCTAGAACACTTGCGGGAAAAATGCAGAAGGCGGTTGTCCTTGGGTCGCTCCGTGTTCTTAGGGTGCACGAGGCTTTTGCTGGATCGTCGTATTGATTTCTTTACAGACTGAAACCACCTATCTCACGGTTGTGAAACGTGGTTATGGCTGAAATTTTACCGGGATTTCGCTGGAAGCGGGTGCAATTTTTCAGATTAGCACCCGCTCCCGGAAAAATCCTGCGGTTGTCCTTATGACAAATTTTTAATCATATATATAGCACAAAATTAGATCAGACCTGCGGTATATTTTTTTTGCACTTATTGTACATCTTTTTCTTTAGGTATTTTTTCCATAATTTTTTAGGAATTCGGGTTGATTCTTTCATATAATTTGTGAGTGTTTTGGGAAGGCCAAGAATAGCATGAAATTAGGATATTCTTAGATTTAGGCTGGATGCGTATGTTATTTAGGGGTAATTTCAGGGAGATAGGGATTGTTGTTAAAAAATAATTTTTTGCACATTTGCAGAGCCCAAAAAGGGCCAAAATTCTCGCGCTGCTGATTATTTATTTGTTTTAGTGGAAGTATCGGCGGACAGTACCGCTAAACAAAAAGTCCGTTATTTAGAGAAAAATAAGAGAGCCCAAAAATGGATGTTGGTTCTCAAGAGGAACCCAAAAAAAAACAAATTTCTGGCTTTGTTGATTTTATCAATTTTTCAAATTTTTCTGTACTGGAGGTGGTAACAGCTAGCACCTCCACCCAAAAGTCGTTTTTTCGAGAAAACTAAAAGAGCCCTAAAATCGTCATTAGTGTCCAACAAGCGTCCAAAAAAGCCCAAAATTGTGATATGCTTACATTTAGTTTAAGTGCATATTTAATTTTAAGGGTAGTTTTTAGAAAGAAGAGGTTGTTTAAAAAATTGTAATTTTTTCATTTTTAAAGAGCCCAATAAAAATACAAAATTCTGGCGCTGTTGATTTTTTCAATTTTTCAAATTTTCGGTACTGGAGGTACTAGCGGCTAGCACCTCCACCTAAAAGTCGGTGTTTCGAGAAATATAAAAAAGCGCGAAAATCGGCATCGGTGTCCAAAAAGGCAAGAAAATCCCAAAATTGTGGCATAAATAAAACACTGAAATTCCGTTATGGAGGTGCTAGCGGAAGGAACCTCAATAGTTCTAGTTTTAATTCTAGCATGAATGTAGATAAAGTAGAAATTTTAAAAATAGTTAAGCGAATAAGCATTATGTTAAATCAAAATAACTATTTAAAGATGAAATTAAAGCCCAGCCTTAAGCTGAAGTGCATGTCAATTGAGGCCAAAAAGGTCGATTAAAAAAATTTACCCAGGTTCAAGAAAATGGATGTGGAAGTTGACAATCTTAAAGTAGCACTACCAAAAGTTCGAGCAGGCTGAGCTTCGGATTACGAAAAAGCATTCACTTTTTAATAAATATAAAAAATAAAAACATGCTGATAAGATATTAGGAATACGGGCACATGGGAAATAAATTTTGATATAAAAAAGTTTTATATTTCAAGAAAATGAACCAGAATAAGAAAGTTCTGCTCCAAAATTATGCTGTTCTGAGAAAATGAAAATTAAGGATCTCGATATCATAGAATGACAAATATTATTTGATAAAAATCCGAAAAAATAAGAAAAGAATGCATAAATATATATTTTTTTGTTGCAAATGAAACTTATTTTAAGAAATATAAATTCTGACAGCCTTAGTGGGAAAATCTTCTGGCGTTGCCAAGACCCGGACTAGTCCTTCTAGACTCTAATCTAGTGCAGACCAGCCGGTCTAGTCTGGGGCTGGCCAGACCTGTAACACTTTTGCAAAGTTTGTGTCTAGACGGTCTAGCTAGCCGCTATTCAGCCGCTGGTCGGAGATGGAAGTACACCACTGGTGCAGTACTGGCCGAGTAAAGTTTGCCGGAGCCCCAGTACTGGTTTTACAAGGCTCCGCAGTACTGGCTTGCGGTACTGACACAGTACTGGCACGGTACTTAACATCAGTATAATTACAAAAGTGTAGATTTCAATACTTTTAATTTTAATACCCACTATTGCTATACTCTAAAGATATAACATAAAAGGTATTCAAAAAAATAAATATTAATAACGGATAGCGAGTATTTTGTCTATAAATCTTAATTAGTCCCGCTTAGAATGAATACATATATTACATTCTTAAACATTATGTAACAAATAAAATTTCTTGCACTACAGGGTTTCGAATCTGCATCTATACCTAAATCTTTTACATTAAAATCGGGAGCGTTAACCATTACTCTATATCTACAGAATTGATAGTCATTGGAAAACCCATTCTCATGAGTCACAACTCAAAAAAGTTTTTAAAAAAACATTTATTAAATCTTTTTCCTTATTCATTTTTTTATTATTATAAGACATCATACATATGTCGAATAAATTAGCTGTTTGCGACGATATAAATAAAATCAGTTTCACATAAGTAATTTAAATCGACTAACATTTTTTAGGTTTATTAGAATAGGCACCAAAATTTACTTACGAAAATTTTTCAAATTATATTTTGCTGTATACAATTCTTGTTTACTGATTTTTTATAAGCTATTTTCATTCCAAATTTATTTTTCACATTTTTTTTCATACATTTTTCTCAATCAATTTTTTTCAAAAATTTGTCTTTAACATTTTTCGTAAACAATGTTTTTTAAACCATTTTTTTATCGCCCATTTCGACTATTTTTTCTTCGTGTAACTTTTAAGTTTTTAGATGTTTTGGAATAGTTTGGAACTATCAATAATTAGATGAAATGTAATTTTTAAGAACAAAACTTGATTTTTAATAATGTTAATTTCTTATTTTGTACGATTTTAGAACCCTGACAGTTTTTCGAAAATGGTGAAAAAAACTGATTGACACTTAGGAATTTGTATGTTAGGGATTGCTGACTAGTCCTAGATCCGGGGTAGACTAGAGGGCCAACAAAAAGAAAAAAAACTGATTTTGCAAAATGATAATTTTTTATAATCTTAGACATCCAGGTAATTTTTTGAAAATGTTTAAAAAAAACTTTGGCTGATTGACAGTTAGACATTTTTATGTTATGGATTGTCGACCTGTCCCAGATCTAGACCAGACTAGACTATCAAAACAATACACCAACATGATTTTTAATAGTGTTAATTTATTATTTTGTATGATTCTGGACACTCTGACAATTTTTTTAAATTGTGAAAGAAAAAAATTTGACTGATTGATACATAGAAATGTATGCATTATGGATTGCTGACCAGTCCCAGATCTGGGCCAGACTAGACCGTCATGACAAGACGGCCTAGATGTCGGCAGATCTGAGCCAGATCTAACATCAGACAACCAGAACATTTTTCACTAGGGAGGCTGGCCAAAATTATTTCTACGTTAAAATTTTAGCTAATATTTTATGAAATTTGTTTTTTTCAATTATTGTATAAAAAATAACTTTACGATAAAATAGTTTTACCAAAGTGCGTATTCGATTTTTAAAGATTTTTGTATGTAGCAAACCCTTTTTTTATCTAAATAATAATATTTATTAGCATTAACCTGTTTCCATTTTTAATTTGTCTTGTTGATTATTCTTGTTGTAATTACTGAATTCAGCGAAATTAAAAGAAATTGGGGAAATGGGATGGATGTGATTAGATGAACCGTACCAAATATTAAGGAAATTGATTCAATTAGTAAACAGCTGCAATTAGTTTTCTGAAATGATTTTTGAGACTAATAAAAAAGTATGTTTTGATTTAAAAAACTATCTATCGATATATCCTCGCAACTGACGAGCGATCAGGGTGATATCAAGTATATTACTATTATATATTACTATCAAGTCTTACTATTAAATTAGTTATTGTACAAATAAATTAGTTGATTTTACTACTTAAAGTAGTAACCAGTAGTAGTAAGCAGTGCTTTGCGTATCTTTTTCTGTTGCATTTTAAAACTTTTTCGAATTTTCTAATGAGAAACGATCGTTTTTTGCAATAAATATTAATAATTAATAGATTTTATTAACACAATTAGATGCAGCTTTCTCTCACGAATCCAACGATACCAAAAACTCATTTTTCATAAAAGTGCCACTTATGTGTCTTTTTAGTTTAGACGGCAGAATTACTATCCTCATTAATATAAACTTCGTAGGAGGACTAGCGATCGACTGGAAAAAATGGTTATTTGCAACAAGAAGCTCCTTATTAGTAGAGTCGGTATAAGCTGCGATAACTACTTCGATGGTAACAGTAACTAACCAGTTTTCTACGGTAACAAGTCGCCATTAGTTCTCCTTTGAAGGTTATATTAGTGAAGATAGTAATTGTAGTTGCCAACAAACTACTTTGATAGTGCATGATGTATTTATACGAACAACTATTTTAGTTAGTAAATAATAGTATTGTTATTCAGTTAGTTGTGGGAACAATTTTTGCTAGTTGGGCCACGAGTAGTTGTCGTTACTATTTAATCAGGTAGAATAACTACTTTAGATTGTCAAAATGACTATCTGTAGGTAGTTGAGCTTACTAATATAGTGAGTAGTATCTACTAATAAATTTTTGGGTGTACCCATTTTGTTTTTAGTACAGGGACTAATTAAAATAGCTATCAAAAAACTATCGAAAACTGAATTAAAAAGATCCCATTGGGCACGCGAGCATGTTTTTTGGGACGTCTTAGGGACGCTGAACTCCGTTCAGCTTTTAACACGTTCCAAAAAATTATGTCCCCAGCCCACTGGAATATTTCTAATTGCAGATTTCTATATAAAATAAGAATGGTTAGAGACTGCTAACAAAAAGGTATAAATAATTACAATAGTTAGTAAAATAAAATAGATATTACACTTTAAGATATTAGTGAAATTATTTATTATTTATCACAGCCTGTTTTGCTTAATTTATATAAATCACATTAGTATGTTGCAATCTCTCGAAGAAAACAAATAAGCTAATAATTATTATAATAATGTATGCGCACGTTGAGCGCCTTATTTCTACAAAATATTTTTATTACATAAAAGAAGATCATTATTATATTTTGTTTTAAGCAGAACAAACCATATGATGAAAATGAAACGAACATTTGATGAAAGTTACAAACATAAAATACTCTGATACTGCAGGGCTATCTTAAACTTTATAATTATACTATAATATACTCCAATTTACATTCCTTTTATTAATTATTAATCACAGCATGTATTGCTTATTTTATGAAGCGCGCAATACTTTCGTAATCTCTCTTTGAAAATATGTCGGCTATAAATATTATTAAAAGTAAACGTACGTCCAACTTAAATTACTCCTAAACAACATTATGCAGTTTACATTAACCAAAGAACATAATTAATAATATTTCGTTTTAAGCAAAACAAACTTATAACGTGAAAATTGAACCATTGTTTAATATAAATGTTATAATTAAAATACTTTTATTCAAAGCTATATTTTGAACTTTCAATTAAGATTGATAGTGAAACTCACATTCTTTTCATTAATTGTTCATCACAGCCTGTTTTGCTTATTTCACAAATAGAAAAATTTTTCAGAACATCTTTAAAAAAAGATATAATTATTACTAAAAGTAAAAGTGCGTGTCAAACAAAAATTGCTTCTATAAAATATAGGGTATATAATATTATCTATGGAGATAAACGAGAGCTATATATATATAACTTTTTGTTAAACTACCAAGCTGGATGCAAGGCTTAAGGTTTTCATCTAAAGGACGTGTATTAATGTTACATAGAGTTTTCCATTGCCCATGCTATTTAAAATCGCAGGGAATGGAGAAAATATTTTTTCAAGCAAATGGCAGACTACTTGACAGCTTTCTTTGACTTCGTATGCATATAGTTTATCATTGTATTCAGTTATTGGCAAGCAATTACAAATATAACATACTTCTACTGCCTCCTTGCACAGAATAATATCAATAATACCAAATGGGAGACCATCATGAAACTCAAAACATAGTATGACACAAGTACCAACTTTATATTCTATTGCTTTAGAATTTATCCATGGCACTTCAATGAAAGATGACTGAGACTCACGCGGGAGTGTCGTATTATATATTTTCAATCTGAAACAAGCTTCAATGACGTCACTTGGTCCAATTTAAAATTTAGGTACCAAAGCTTTCTTGAAAATAAGTCGATAGCATAATTTAAGTTGTTGTTTTGAAGCAAGCGTATGAGTGATGTTTCGCCTAGAACAAGTCGCATGAGCACTTAGCTTACAATTTCTATGCTTAGCCTTCACCTCTAATAGTACTTAAAAGACTTATAGGTCCTGACATCATCATCACTCCTCCGTAATGGACCATATTATGGTGCTTGGGTTTGATGGCATCTCTAAATAATTTAACGTAAAGTCGGCGATGTTCAGCGACAAGTTTGTCAAGCTGTTTGCAACACTCAACTTGAATATTTGTTGCTGAAACAATGTCAAGTATACATCTCAAAATAAGATAAAATTCCCACACTTCATCATTCTGCACGTAATCACCAATCAGCATAGGAAAAATAAAAGCAAAGTTATACATTTCGCTGCCAGACATTGACAAGTATTTGTTTTTAGCCTCATCTAGTGTAATTGGTGGAGGCTTATTTGTTATGCCATTTACATTGTAGTTAAAGGTTCTTAATCTGTCATTAAAGATTGCAAGAGTAATTAGCTGATCCACTTTAAATAGAAAATGATGTAGTACGTGGCCTATGGCATACCTCAAACCGCCTTCATGGAAATCGTGAAACACATCCATATAGTAATTCTCAAGAATATGGAAGTATTTGATTTCATTCCAAACTGATTTTTCTTTTAAGCTAGAAGCCGACATTCCTTTTTCCAAATCGCTTTCATATTCGTGTTTTTGTGTAGTTCTTCTTTCCTTTCAAGGCGGTCATAATATGTATCTTTAAGTTTTGTTTTGCACAATCTACAAAAATGCGTCACTCTGAAACATTCAACGTACCCCATTGCAGAATATAATCCTAAATCATCTACAATCAATAAACCTAGAGTACAATACACTGTTTTGTTTTCTGCATTTAAATTTAAAGTTATGTCATTATCTTGCAAGAAACTATTTTTATCCACAAGACATCTGAAACTACTTCTATTTCCGTAATTAGTGCGGTCGTATGAGTGAAACAGAAGAGCTAGAAATAAATTATCCAAACCAGGTCGAAACCCTGGCGGCAAGCAAGGTATTACAATGTATACTGCTCCTAGCTTCTGAACTCCTTGGTGACTTCCTAAAACATTATTCACTTAGAAATCATCAAAATACAGAAAAATAGGAATAAAAATTTTTCCGACAAAATAGCGTCGCACTTTTTCTCGCCATAATCTTCCTTGTACGAAATGGCTTAAAACTTGAGTTTGTTCTCTTAATGATTTCATATGATGTAAAACAATCTCTAAAACCCCATGTAAACCAAAGAAAGCTTGAAGGACTTCTCTCAGTGGTACAAATTTAGATTTTACTGCAGCTTTTTCCTTAGACATGCATCCGTCATCAAACTTATCATCCATTTTATCACCTGCTATTCGATTTGCAGCTGTAATAAAATAACTAGTATCTTCAAAGAGCTTAAAGAGTTTATATTCGGTTGAAAGTAGATTAAGACTTTTAACTATCTTGTCCAAATTATTGTCAATGGTATTGTTTTCTTCAGGTACTAAAACTTTTTTCAAAGTATTGTCAAACGGATTCAATTATGTTTTGACTTTATTAATCTTATCAACTATAGCGATGTGATCTTTAAAGACAGAAACATAATTATTTAAGTTTTTATTAGAGTGTACATCTTTATCTTCAGTTTCACTGTACTTTCGTTTTTTTGGCTGTGCGCGATTGTTAATCTCGCATTTATGAAAGGAAATTAAATGTCTTCTAAACTGTTGCCATTAGCCAAAATCTCTATAACAATTTTCTGCTTGGCGTCTAAACTTTTGCGAATTAAAATCACGGTGAATAATTTTTAAATGCAATTGCAATCCTACGACAATGGGTAAAAGAGTTTTACATTCTGTGCAACGAGGCATTTTATTTGTAACTTCACTGAAAAAAAAGCTTCAAGAAAACTGCATGGAAATATTAACGACCATGAGATGAAGTATAGGAACATATAATCCTAATCAATATCAGATCAAAACATCTTATCATAATCTATTATATTTAATGACTGATGAACCTAAGGAATGCTGTCTAATTCATAGAGAACCGAAGTTACTTCGGGTATTGGCTTGTCCCACGGAGTGTTTATGAAATACAATGCTAATTGTACAAGAAGCCATAAGGCCTCGCTTTGCATAGGGTACAGAGCGTGAAATGCATGGATGCATTTGAAACATACGTCTATTGCTCTTAAGAGATTTTCCACTCTAAAGCGATGACTGCCGATGATGAGATAAGAGCCTGTAATGGTCCCAGTATCTACTCAGACGGCTGCTGCAAACGGTTGCAAAGTTTCGTGAACTGCACTAAGGTTCTTTCGAATTCTGCCGATGCTAGATTCCAACTGAGCAATACGAGGGTGGATTGATAAGTTTCCGGCCTGACCAAGAAAAACAACGTTTTTAAGAATTTTTTTTTTTTTTATTTCTCAACATAATCTCCTCAAAGGCTGATACATTTCTCATAGCGGTGTTCTAGTCTAGTAATGCCATCTCTATAGAATGATTCGTCA
>NC_046660.1:127215307-127219057 GCF_010883055.1 Belonocnema kinseyi | reverse complement strand
GACGATAGCCTTTACTTTCTCAGGTGTTGGCTTACATCCTTCACCTGAAATGAGATGTCCTAAGAAGGTCAGTTCCGATACGCCAAATGTACATTTATTTGGGTTGATTCTCAAGCCAGCCTTTTTTAGTCTTTCGAAGACGACGCGCAGGTGAGTCTCATGCTCCTCCGGCGATGCGGATGCGATAAGAATATCGTCTATGTAGACAAACACATAGTCAAGATCGGACAAGTTGCTATCTACATAGCGCTGAAAAGTTTGAGCTGCATTTCGCAAGCCAAACGTCATGCGCGTATACTCGAATAAGCCCAACGGCGTAATCACCGCTGTCTGAGGAATATCTTCGGGAGCTAGTGGAATCTGCTGAAAGGCTCTCTTTAAATCAATTGAGGAAAAAATGTTTTTTCCGTACAAATTAGCGGAAAAGTCATGTAGGTGAGGTATCGGGTACCTATCTAGAGTGGTAATAGCGTTAAGGCGGCGATAGTCACCACATACTCTCCAATCCCCTTCCTTTTTGTTAGCAAGGTGTATGGGACTTGCCCATGGACTATCGGAAGGTCTGCATATCCCGAACTCACAAAGCCTTTTAAATTCTGCTTTCGCAGCCTTGAGCTTATCGGGAGCGAGGCGTCGAGGACGTTCTGCGACAGGAGGTCCATTCATGACAATATGGTGAAAAATCTTGCTAGTATTCACGGGCGTATACTGCGTAAGTCCGGTTAATTCTTTAAATTCGGAAAGGATCTGTGAAAATCTCGAAGACAACTGGAATGTATAGATTGAGGGTTGATCAAAAGAAATAACTTCCCGATAAGAACTAAGATTAGTGAGCGGGTCTATTAATCGTTTTCCGTGAATGTCCACAAGAAAACGATAATGATCGAGCAAGTCCGCGCCTATTATCGTATATGGGACTGCTGCAATACAAAAATTCCAGACAATTGGACGTCGCAGTCCAAAATCAATGGAAAGAATAGTCCCCCCATAAGTGTCAATACCCGAATTATTGGCGGAGGAAAGTTTAAGACTCGTTGAACGCTTCTTCAAGTTTTTACCAATGGGTAGAATGGAGATATCTGCACCAGTGTCAATTAAGAATTTTTTTTGGGAATTTTTATCACGGCTCAAGAGGCGCTTTGAATGATTTGGAACCTGAACATCCACCTCCCCAATGTGGGTTCCAACTAGTTTTCCGGTTTTGTGCCACTCTGCCAAGAACAGGGTTTCTTGCATGAATGTGCTTTATCGCCATATTTTTTATGCAACCAGCACAACTTCGATTTGGTTTTGGACTCATTTGAATTAGCTCTAGAATTAGAACCTGCACGTGAGCGCGTTTTACCCGAGCTCAAGAGCTTAATTTGTAAAGCCAAACGATCGATTTTAGTTTCTAATTTATCGAGATCAGACTTAAATTGAGTTGTTCTAGAAATATGGACCTTATTACAGTTTCGCCACAAGTCCCATCATTTAAATTGCGCAAACGACACAAAATCAATGATAGTTTCCCACCAGTTAAATCTTCGCCTTTTAATAATTGCTGCAGTCTACTTTTGGAGGAAGAAGAATACGTTGAGATGACGCGTTCTTTAACTTTTTCATAATAATCCGGTGGTTTAGGCGTAGCAGTAATTAAATCTTTAATACAAGCTCTAATTTCAAAACCTAACGCAGGTATGATAGTCATCTTTAGTTGCATCATTAGTAATCCTAGCATTACGGAAGGAAGGTTCAATATGGGTAAACCATAGAGCAGGATCTTGCTCAAAAAAATCTGGGAGTTTAGGAACTCTATACGAATCTATTCGAGGATTCTGAACATGGTCGTTTTGCAACCCGGCGATTTGAGCTTTAAGCTCCTCTATTTGTGATATCGCTTGATCTAACAACGTGTCCTTCGGGTCAGGAGTCGACATAATTGATATTCAAATCAGCTTACAAAGGTAGAAATTGACACTCACAAAGATTATATCGTTAATCTTATAAAAATTATATCGTTATTATATCGTAAGATATACAGAGAGTATGTCGTTATTTATATGTCATGAATTAGGCTACGCAAGACAGCAATTTCTAGCAATAATCGTTTATCGCGAAAACTCCGTATATGTTAAATCACGCATTATCGCAAAGATTTTAACTCGATAAATTGCACAAATTCACAAGAATTTCAAATGAATTAATTACACATTTGGCAAAATCGTAGTAATAATTAAATTAAAACTTATTACACGAGTTACATTTCACAGAGACGCGCACTAAAAATAAAAATGCAAGGTTGTACCTACAAAGAATCTCGTCGAAGAAAGTAGAACGTCAGTTGAAACATCTGAAGTTGCTCCGAAGTTTTGATTAGTAAGGCCTCGAAGATGATCTCCAATTAGAATAGTTAGGAATTCGATCCTGGCAAAGATTAATTTGGCAGGATACTTGCAAAGCCTGAAGTGACATGTGTCCAAAATGGCGTCGTTCCTCCAAGAAAAAATAGAATTTTTAAATCCAAAATTATCTCAATAATCCTTGCTCTCATCCATTGTCATACAAGCTTGGCATCCAGCTAGGTTGTAAATAAATAAATATTCCATATTAGTTATCCAAATAAGGGAGTCGGTGAAAATCCATCAGTGAAAATTTTAACAATTTTCATGCCACGTGCCACCGAACGTAATCACGTCGGGGTCACCAATTTGTAGGTTCCAGTATTTAAATTATAAATTATTGGTTATGAGCGGCCTACTCCGCATATTAGTGGCCGTAGCAATAAAAAGACTTTAGTTATAACAAACTAACAACTTTATTAATTAAATAAGTACATTGCTCGTACCTATGAAGTTGTGCCCATGATGGTTACCAATCGACTGCCCTCATCTCTATCCCCGTCTCGAGAGGCAACTTTCTACTCACGCTCGCTCGCACCGCCATAAACGTTCTGTATACCAGAACGAAACTCGCTAGTCTTTCGCTAAGCATAAAGTTCGGTCGAGGGTGCCAAGACCCTACATACTCCGCATCTACGTTTATAATATCTTTGCTATTGGACCGCAGCTTGTTTCAGATCTATAATGACTGTGTCAGATAGTGCGATCGACGCGAGCTCAGCTATAGACGGAATAGCTCGGCAACCTTCGGGCGTTTTCAGTATAGTCTTTTTAGAATTCTCGCAAATCTCGGTTGCAGATATTACTAGCGGCACTGATTTCCATACACCTTCTTATTTATCAATACTAAGCTTTCGTACATTTCTTACAACTTATGTTACTTAAAATTCTTACTTTTGACGATATTTTCTACGAAACTTGTTATTGACCATTATCACTTTTTCACACTTACCATTCTCAAACAGTAAATAAGACTTTTTCTAAACGTTAATACTAATTTTTGCTGGCGCAAGATTATAATGATACATAAAGAAATACCATCATCTCTTATTATAGTAGGAATCTTTATAGCAGTACCCATCTTATTCCTACATTCTTACATTTTATTTTAATGATATATATAGAATGATTAAAATATTGATATCAAAAGTCTCTTCGTGTATCGGCAAGTTTCCAACAGAAATTCTACAAATGAAATACTTGATGATCTGGATGCTGTCGTAAGTTGGATATCCTTTCTATTCACAACCTTTAATTTTGATATAAAGTACCGTCTGTCAAGTTAAAGCGTGGGTGGCTTTACTCGCAGTCGGTAAGGTGTATCGACATGATTTTGGTGTCAAAATATTAAGAAGAGCTCCCTCTTTCA
>NC_046660.1:127212682-127215207 GCF_010883055.1 Belonocnema kinseyi | reverse complement strand
TTTGCAGAATTTTACATAAATTTTACGACAAAATGGGAATCATTATAAATATATTTAAAAGTTCTGAAAAACTTAAAAAATAATTTGAATTATATATATTTCAAGTAAGTTGTAGTAATTATAATAATTTAAAGTTTATTTTAAAATTAAGTTTATGTAACATGATATTTTTTATGAATATGACAGTGAAATTCTGTTCATCTAATTTTGTTTGCCAATGCGAAAGGTAATCTGGCTGGGAACTACCGTTTTAACATCTAAAAACCGAAAGAACAATTTTCATATCACTCGGAATTATAACATTTTGAAAAGTCTAAAAAAATCCATAGAAATTGCAGACCACGAAAATAAAAATAAAAATAAATAATATTAAAGAACCATATATAGACAATATATAGAATGAAAATTATAAGGAGTAATTTTAGAAATAGTGGGAAATATATGAAACCGTAATATAAATTTATTCATCGACTTTTATTTGTGGTATTTATTAAAATAACCATGCTTTGCAAATTTATAAATGTAAAAATGTTTTAATTCACCATTTACTTTCCATGGTGCTATAGCCGGGGAGCGGTGGGTAGGGGGGAATTGACAATTTGTAGGTTCCAGTATTTAAATTATAAATTATTGGTTATGAGCGGCCTACTCCGCATATTAGTGGCCGTGGCAATAAAAAGACTTTAGTTATAACAAACTAACAACTTTATTAATTAAATTAGTACATTGCTCGTACCTATGTAGTTGTGCCCATGATGGTTACCAATCGACTGTCCTCATCTCTATCCCCGTCTCGAGAGGCAACTCTCTACTCACGCTCGCTCGCTCCGCCATAAACGTTCTGTATACCAGAACGAAACTCGCTAGTCTTTCGCTAAGCATAAAGTTCGGTCGAGGGTGCCAAGACCCTACATACTCCCCCCCGAGTGAGAATGGCATTTGAAACGAAATACATGTAATATGATCAATTAATACGTACATTATTAATAATAAGAAAAACGCAAAACATTATGCGAAATTTAGTTAGCAATTTCGGAGTGAACATTTTGTAATAAAACATGGTAGTTACGCTATATGAGTATTTTGTAAAATACATAACAAATACTTAGTTTATTCATTCTTCGTCTCCGGACTAAAAGTGACCTTTTTTGGTTTTCTAGCATAAGTTTTAAGAGGTGGTCGCTTAACATGCTTAAAATTACAATCAGTTACAATCGCAGGATTAGGATGAACATTAGTTAAATTCGTAGGATTAGGATTAACATTAGTTTCAATAAGAATATCAGGTAAAAAATACGCAGGTTTTAGGTTTTCTACTGAGACGCTGCGCGGTATTCCACCCACATCGATTACAAAAATACGATCCGTTGTTCTTTCAATAATCTTATAAAGGCCTATATAGGGGCGTTCCAAGGGTTTTTTAGTTGCACCGGTTAAAAGAAACACATGAGTGCAAGAATTTAAATCTTTGAAAAAAATGCATGATTCTTATATTTATGTGTTGTTGCAACTGGTTTAACTTCTCGCATCAATTCAGGAAATTCCTGCAAAAACATGTTGGGGTCAGATAAAAAGCTCTCTTGGATAAGAAATTCACCTGGAAGTCTGAGAGTCGTGCCATAAAGAAATTCTGCTGGTGAAGCACCAGCGTCCAAACGGACATGAGTACGCAATCCCAAAAGCACTGTTGAAAGCACTCTAGTCCAGTCCTTGTCAGAGTGGCACATTATCGCTGACTTGAGTGATCTATGCCATCGTTCAATTAAGCCATTGGCTGCTGGATGATAGTCAGTGGTACGAATTCGTTTGCAGCCCAAAAATTCTAAAAGTGCATTGAACAAACGAGATTCGAACTGCGAACCCTGATCCGTTGATATTATTTTAGGACACCCGAAACATGCAACCCAATTATCGTAAAAGGCCCTAGCTACAAAGCGACCATCAGGTGCTATAATTTTATTCGGAACGAATTTGACGTGCCTGGAAATTTTCGACTGTTCACAGTCAAGGCAATATTTGCATAATTTGGCAACGTCACGGTGCATATACGGCCAGAAATAGCGTTGACGAATTATCCTATTAGTTACCTTAGCACTAGGGTGTGCTGGGTTGTGAAACAGTTCAAAAACCCGTTGACGAAGAGAACTAGGAATAAAAGGTCTCAAGTCGTCACTTGAGGATTCGCAATAAAGGCTCACTTGGTCTGAACCGAATATAAATCGCTTTAACTTGGAATTAAGTTCCGGAGTATCACGAAACTCTTTAAGATCCTCATCAGTTTCTTGTTGCTCAGCGAGTTCGATTAAACTGAATGCAGTCGGTAACCGAATCTCATCTATACGTGAAAGTGAATCAGCTACAACATTCTCAGTACCTGATACATGTCGAATCTTAGTCGTATATTGACCGACGAAGGAAAGTTAACGCACTTGCCGAGGAGATGCCTTATCTGACTTTTGCATAAATGCATAGATCAAAGGTTTATGGTCAGTTAATAATTCAAATTCTCTGCCTTCTAGAAAATA
>NC_046660.1:127201773-127212582 GCF_010883055.1 Belonocnema kinseyi | reverse complement strand
TGTTTCGCTACGTGAGAAAATTCGGTAGTAAACTATTTAGAAACTATCTATATAAGAAGAGCGAGATGAAATTAAAATGTATGAACATGGGACTCAACAAACGACTTTGAAAAATCCCCAAGGAAAATGGCTGAATCATAAAATATCCGAACTAGAAAATTCAAGAATTTAAACAATTGAAAAAATTGTTTATTAAATATTATTTATTTCTTGAAAATACAATAATCGTATATATATTTCTGTATGAAAAATTTTGTTTGAAAATGTGCATAGTATTTGAAAAAAAATATTGAAAAGTTCTGAAAAATCAAATTTTTCATTATTAAAAAAAAATAATAAAAATAAATTTTGATATAAATCGTTGTTGAACTGAATCTTGCAAAGTTTGTTTCAAAAATGTTCTTATGTAGGTACAAAGCAAATTTAGGCAGAACATTTTATTCTTTCAAAGCGCAGGTGTTTTTTAATGTATTTTTAAATACAATTTTTATAAAATTATTATTCATATGCCGGAGATTTCATTTTTTGGGATTTTGCGTTCATCCCTTTCGGAATTTTTGTCAGCGGTGCCATATTTTTATACCTCCTCTTAAAATTATGTAATTTTTCAAAATAAAAAGTCAACATTTCAAAACATTTTAAAATCATCAAAAGTATCAATTCTCTTTTAAATTATTTCAAATATTTTTAAATTATTTTAAACAATTTTCGGAACTTTTAAATGTCTTTTAGACTGATTCCCATTTTTCCTAACATTTTTGTAAAATTCTGTTCTTTAAGAATCAGAATGAAAAACTTTTACCTTGGAAATACAGATAAAAAAAATAAAACAATTATAATTGTAACATTCAAAGTTGAAATTTGTCACTCTGAAATTGTGACAATTCTTTTTCGAATTTTTCACTATTGAAAATTGTTTTTTTTTTTTTTTAATTTCCAAACTAAATAGATTAAAAATGGAATATTTTATACTGAAATAATACTTCAAAAAGATGTTAAATTTGAATCAAGGAGTTTATTTAAGAAGTCATGGATTCGAACGTTTACGCTTGTGTCACTAATAAGGCTTTCGAATTAAATTACTTCAAATTTTAACGTTAAAATATGTAAATTATATCATTTTGAAAAGATCTAGAATCATCTTGTAAAACCAATCACTGTTTAATTTTTAATACTCCAACTGCAGTTCAATTTTCAAATTTACTTTCTTTCCCCGATTTGTCCCGGTCGCGAGTTTAGCTCAATATTTAGAACAACTTTCATTTTTTTTAAATAGTAATTTTTCGGTTCTAACTTACTGTACAATCATTTAATTCTTTGAAAGATTTTCTACAAATTTTGTTGATAATTTTTACATTCTCATCCAAAATGAGAAGGTATTAGTTTTTTATGAAAAATGACTTTTTCGGATTTTATCAAATGTCGACGTTTTAAGGCTCCTTGAGTCAGAAAAACAAGTTTTTACGTCGGGGTCTGTTTGTCTGTCCGGCGTCGTAGTTGTTGGCTCTATACCGGATAAGTTTCGAAAGACTGGTCGGATTGAATTGGACTTTGACAACTTTTTTTGATAAAATCAAACTTACCAAAATTAAAGGATTTTCAAAATCCAAAAAACCAAACGAAAATACACATTTGAAGCAAAAAAAGCTTGATATGGAAAAAAGTCAAGAGGCGAAAAACGCTACTTTTTCAAGGCCCCATGATTATTTTATCACATTCTCATCCATAATGAGAAGAGTTTTATGCGAAAAATGGCTTTCGCAAATTTCATGAAATTTCGACGTTTTGAGACTCCTTGAGTCAGAAAAACAAGTTTTTACGTCCGTATCTGCGTGTGTCTCTGGCGTCTACGTCGTCGTTGTTATTGATGGTGTGGTTGTCTGTATATCGGATAACTTTCGAAAAAATAGTCAGATTGGATTGTGCTTTGACACACAGTTTTTTAATTTTAAGAATTGTATGTAAAAATTGTACTATTTTTATTTTTATAAAAATATTTTTCTTTAATTAAATTGTTGCAGTAAAAGTGTTTCGAAGAGATTTTTGAACAATCTTTCGGAGAATAAAATTAGTATTGATAGCTCGACAAAGGTTTGTTTTCTTTACCAAATTTGGCTTTCGTCTACATTTTTCCAGTTGTTTTTACTATAGTACAATTTACGTTTGTATCTCGGACGAAGAAATCCATTCTATTGTTTGACCAATATTCTTTATAAGTCAATATTTTTCATAGAAAATTACCCCGAGTGACCTTGAATTATAATTTTATAAAAGTGAAAAAACCATATTTCAATGTTTTCTATGAAAAGCACAATCCCTGAGTGACAGCACAAAATCGGAAACAATAAAGATTCAATTTATTCAGGAACAAGATTTGTAAACAAAAATAACCTTGAGTGAACCTTTAATATATATTTGTTAATTTTTACAGAAATCAGGCCTTATTTTCTTGACACAAAAAAAAAATAATTTGTTGGGGTGACAAATGATCAAAAAATTAATCAAACTTGAATTTGTGCGATTTTAATTTGTAACTAAATAATTTGAAATGTTTCAATCTAAAATTATCGAACACTTTCCATTCAAAAATTCTGATAATATATTTTAATAGCTTTAAATTTGAAATTATTCAATATACTGAAGACTACAAATTAAAAATGTCTCAAATATTAAAGCTTTAAATATTTTTAAAATTGCTGTTCTGGAGACTAAAAACACTTATTCTTTTATTGCGAAATCACAATGAAAATTGTTTAAAAAAGTGTTTAGAAGAGTTTTAAAAAACTTAAAAAAGGTCAGAGGTTTTAATAGTTCAATATATATTATATTCATATATATTACGAATTCAAGGTATATTTTAAAAAGAAAACTGAAAGCAGAGGATCGACTTTCAAAAGAAGCGGAAGAAAGTGACTAGCTGGATTGCAAATTAACATGGAAAATGGTGTATTTTCGCATTTTTAAATGTTGAATTTAAACTTTTTCGCGTTGTAACAATTTCGAATCCCATTGTGTTATTTTTTACCTAACCTGTAACTAATAACTAAAATTCTGAAAATTCTAAAAAAAAGGCTATATTCTGAAAATGAAGCATATTTGACGTTAAAATTCAAGTTCTTAAACTGAAGGCCTAAAAATTTGCAAATTTTACAATTAGTGTTGTGTAAATTGTACTGGCATCTTAAAAGAGTATAAATAGTTCTTAAATTACTTTTTAAATTTTCGGAAGTTTACCTTCTTTACATACCTAGATGTCAAAAAAGCCTACCAAATTTTTTCAAATTTTAATCATTTATTTTATAAGAGAAAATCACCCCCGTTTACCAGTGACTGAAACGGATTAGAAAGAAATCGCCAAGACCCAAGAATAAAAATTGGATGTACAGCGAATTTTTAAATTTTTAAATGAGATTATCTTTAAATTTGCAATATCAAAAATTTCCATACCCAATTTTTTTTATTAATACTGTAGGAAAAAATCAACAGGATCGAGTGCCGAAATTATAATTAGAGCAATTTTTCGGTAATTCTATGGAGACGGCTGAAATATCCCGAAAAATATAATTCCCGACTCGGTAAAACTCTCGGTCCCGAATAATAAAATTGCAAAACTAATAAAATTCCTGAACAATTTATACTATTACCGAATTTGAAAATTCCCAAATAATAAAACGCCCCAAATAAAATTGTTTCTTAATCAATATTAATTATTTATTAAAAATACGATAATAAAATATTTGTATCAAATGTATTTTTGTTTAATATTTAAACTGTTAAAAATTATTTGTTTCAATTTAAAATTAAAATTATACAAAAATTTGACCAGAAAATTAATATAAAAAACACGTGTTTTTTAATTAACATTTCGATTTTTCGGAAGAACTTTTGTGATTTCAAAAATGCTATATACATTTTCAACCAAAATATCTTATCCAGAAATATATATTTTTTTAATTATTTTAATTTTAAATTTAAACAATAATGTCTAAACACTTCAAACATTAAAAAAGTTGTTTCTTTGGTAAAAATATTGGATTATTTCAATTAAAAAAAAATATTTGTCAAAGAAAAATGTTTCAGCAATTGTTTATCTCGAAATTTCTTTCTATAATAATTTTTTTAAAATTAAAAATATGATTTTTCAAGAAATTATTATTTTTTCATTAAAAAAAAAGACTGTACCGAAAACCTGGATCAGGCTTCAGATCCGAAAAAATGCAGTGATATGCATACATGTCCAACTTTTCTAACCTCAAAAAATCTTGCTACTGCTTTACCGTCATATTTTACGAAGAATGAGAAAACAAGAATTCGACTTCGTAGTACGGTGAGGGCAGCACCTCTATAGGGAAGAAAATGTAATTTCCTATATATATATATATATATATAATTCCCCACTCTGACGCCTCGTACCGCATCTACGTTTATAATATCTTTGCTAATAGTATGACAGGGCTATTACCGTGTGAACATAGTAGAAGAAGATGACAGGGTTGTGCGCGCACCCATTTCTCCTCTTCTGAATTTAAACACTCGAAGGTGCACGATTGCCTGTCGGAAAACTTCGGTGGTTCTATTTATATCTCTATTCTCCATCCGCTTTGAAATACAATCAAAAGATTGGGATTTTTATATTTCCAGGTTTCGATGCTGGCGATTTCCATGATTTGAATACTTGGCGCGCCTCTTTATATGCGCATATTTAGAGGTTACGTTATTTAAAGTATAAAATATAAATGATATAAATGTTAGTACTACTATATATAAATATATACATATATTATTAATGATAATATTATAATTACGTTATATTATAATAGTCTTACTTATATCTTGATCTATTAAACCAAAAAAGTTTCAATAGTCTCCGGAATTCCGAAATTATAAAATTTGTTTATGAGAATCATTTGGAATCATTTACAGCTAATTAATATTAATGTTAATATTAATATCTGTTGAGATAATATTATTATAAGTACCATATCATATATAGTTAATTATATATTATATTAATTCTATTATAATGTACCCTGATTATACTTCTTTTTCCAATTTTCATGTCCTAACTCCAAATTTTTATTATTTTGTAGAATTCCTTGTCCCAGATCTTAATTATAATTTTGTCGAAAAATCTCTTATTCAATTCAGAAATACATACAACTGCTTCGAAAAATTTCCTGTTTTAATTCAAAATTCAGGGTGAAATTAGAAAATTCAAATTTTTGAATCTGAAAATGATTTATTTGAGGTGGAAATCTTTTGAATTTTAAACTTTTAAAACTGAAGCTTGACAACTTTTTAATTCAGAAATATTTCATCAAACGCTCAATAATTTATAAGTATAAAATACAATCTTTTAACACCTTTAATTTTACAATTTTTTGTCTCAAATTATCTGAAAATACGAAATTACCAATTTTCAATTTTTTTGACTTTAACATTTTAGAGATTTCTGGTTAAAAAATGCTAATTACGCTATTATTCTTGAGGTTCAAAATGACATTAATTCAAAAAAGTTTCAGTTCGGAACATTAAAAAATAAACGATTAAACCAATTTTTTAACTAAAAACTGTTTAAAATAAAAGTTAAATTATTTTAATTATACGTTGTTCCAGTTAAATACTTTTGCATTGTTATTCATAGATAAAAATTTAAGTTTACCAATCGAATATGTTAGAAATTAACTTACTATCAAAATAATTGAATTTTCAACTAAAATAAATGAAAAAAATTTTTCCAACAAAATAGTTACATTTACAACCAGAAAAATGAATTTTTTAACTAAAATTAATAACCTTCTACCAAAAACTGAAATTTTTACAAATTAGTTGAAATTTTAGCTAAGTAGTTGAAATTTTAACTAACAAATAATGTATTCGAAAACAAAAAAAGTTTAATTCAACAAAAATAGACAAATTTTAGAGAAAAATTAATGAATTCTCAATTAAAACAAATAGATTTTCAGGCAGAGAGTTAAGTTTTTATAAATAAAAGATAAAATTTCTTCCAAACCAGATGAATTTTCAAACCAGAAAGAAAAATTTGCTGCAAAACAATTGAATTTTAAGCACGAAAAAATTAATTAAAAAAAGCTTTCATTTTCAACTAAAATGATGAATCTTCAACAAAAAAAGTTAAAATTTTTAATTAAAAACTGTTGAACTAATTCAAAAAGATATAAATTTTACAAAAGAGTTGACTTTGTAGTCAACAAGGATTTTTTTTAATGTTGCATTTCCAAGCCAAAAAAATGATTTTTGTACGAAACAGTGTAATTTTTTTTAAACGGAATAGTTCAAAGACTTCCTTTTACAAAATATAAGCCAAAGCTATTATTTTCAATGCTTTGAATTGAAGAATATATCAATACATTTTTAAATGTTAAGGACATGCTCTTCGGTGACCACCTGACCATACTAGTCCCCAGTTATGATCATTTTTTTGTGTTCACTGTGTCCACACGGATTGAGATATCATGTTTAAAATTTGCAGATTAAATAAAAGGCACTAAAGAACGTTTGTATACAACAATATGTTTCTAATTTTAAAGAAAGTTTATTTATAAATTGATAAAATAGGATATTACCATCAGAGTTATAGCACTTTGCAGATAATGTTTGGTTTGATGCATTTCAGATTTTTTGATTCGCGTATATTGAGCACTGACAAATTTTGGACTAAATTGTCTAAACCTTAAAAAAATTAATATAAGCAATAAAATTTGCACATTCATTGCAAATGAAAAATTCAGAATCTGTACACACGTAATCTATCAATATTTTTGGAGCATTTTTAGCGATTTCTAGCGGAGAAACAAAGAAAATTTGAACTTCGATAAAGTCGACATTACGTGACTAAGTTCGTTAATGAAATTTTTGTGTAGAAAATGATATGATTCTCATTTTTTTTTGGCCCTCACTACGTCCACCGGATTGAGATATCGTGTTCAGGATTTAGGAAGTTATACAGAAATCACTAAGGAACGTTTGTATATATCAAAATGCTCATAATTACTAAAAATGTTTTCTAGTAAAATACTACAGGAATAGGAAATAAACTTTTAACGTCGATAAAGTAGATGCATCGATTTTAGAAAATCGAGTTACATCTTAGAATGTGATATTCGAAAATCCGTCCATGTCCCATCTTGAGAAATGTGCATCTTCAGAAAATAATTAAAATTTTCTAATGGTTATATATTCTTGTGTATTTTTTGTATTGGTGTCAAACAATTCTAAGAATAAAAATAAAATTTCGCCCGGGGACGAAAGACAAGGCGAGTCCGACGCTGAAACCCGCTGGTTGGTTCACAGTCAACAATACTTATCAGGTGATCGATTCAACGTTCAAGAATTATGGAAGTTGGTTGGAAAACTCCGACGAGTAAATTTTAGCAAAGTGCTGATGCTGCTATGTTTCCAAGTTGAAATTTATCTTTTATTTTTAGGACCAAAGAAATGAAATTCATTTTACACAAATATTTCATGAACGAACTTATTCACTTGGTCACGACTTTATCGACGTTCAAAGTTCCTTTTTTTCTCCGCTAGAAATCGCTAGAAATGCCCAAAAAATAGTGAAAGGTTACGCGTAAGCGGATACTTATTTGTTGATTTTTAAAGAATGTGCAAATTTTACTGCTCATATTAATTTTTTCAACGCTTAGACGATTTGGAATAAAATTGGTGTCAGTGCTCAATATGAGCGAATCAAAAAATCTAAAATGCATCAAACCAAAAAGAAGCTGCAAAGTGCTATAACTCGAATGGTAATATCCTATTCCATCAATTTATAAATAAACTTGCTTTAAAATTACAAATATAATCATGTGTACAAACGTTCTTTAGTGCTTTTTATATTATCTGTCAAAGTTTAAATACAATATCTCAATCCGTGAGGACACAGTGAACACCAAAAAAAAAGTTCATAACCGGGGACTAGTTTGGTCATGTGGTCACCAAAGAGCATGCCCTTAAAGACTGAATCATTTTGATCAATAAAAATGGATTAATTACAATTCTTTTTCAATTGGAAACTTATAAAATTATAAATTGAATTCTTTTATTTTAAGTTGCTTTATATTATTAATTTTTACATTTTTATTCATAAGTCCAAACTCAAAAGTTTTAAACTAAAATTTTTAACTAAAAAAACAACAACGAAGTTTCAACCAAATCCTTAAATATTTTACCCAGGAGCTGAATTTTCAACTAAAATTATGAATTTTATTAGTCTCTTTACAAATTTTTTACAAAACAGTTGAGTTTTCAGTCAATGATTTTTAACTAAAATGATGAATCTTCAAAAAAAAAATGATAAAAATTTTTTTATATTAAAAACTGTTGAATTCAACTGTTTGGATTTATGAATAAAAATATAAAAATTAATAATATAGAGCGACTTAAAATAAAATAATTCAATTTATAATTTAAAACGTTTCCAATTAAAAAAGAATTGTAATCAATTTTATATTCATAAATTTATTTTATATTTATTCTTCAATTCAAAGCATTGCAAATGATAGCTTAAGTTTACATTTTTTAACCAGAAGTCTTTGAATTATTCCGTTTAAAAGAAAGTGTACACTCTTTTGTAAAAAAATTATCTTTTTGGCTTGGAAATTCAACAATTAAAAAAATCCTTATTGACTGAAAAGTCATCTCTTTTGTAAAATTTATATCTTTAAGGATGAGTTCAACAGTTTTTAATAAAAAATTTAAACCTTTTTTGTTAAAGATTCATCATTTTCGTTGAAATGTAACTATTTGTTTACAAATTAAAGTTTTTCTTTCAACTAATTTTTTCGGGCTTAAAATATAATAGTTTTGTACCAAATTTTTCTTTCTGGTTTGAAATTTCATCTGATTGGGGAGAAATTTCAGCTTTTATTTATAAAAACTTAACTCTCTGACTGAAAATCTATTTGTTTTAATTGAGAATTCATTAATTCTTCTGTAAAATTTGTCTTTTCGTATTGAATTAAACTTTTTTGTTTTAGAATGCACCATTTGCTAGTTAACATTTCAACTACTTAGGTAAAATTTAAACTAATTTGTAAAAATTTCAGTTTTTGGTTGAAGATTATTAATTTCAGTTAAAAAATTCATCTTTCTGGTTGAATATGTAACTATTTTATTGGAAAATTTTTTTTCATTTTTTTTAGTTGAAAATTCAATTATTTTGATAGTAAGTTAATTTCTAACATTTTCGATTGGTAAACTCAAATTTTTATCTATGAATAACAATGCAAAAGTATTATTCTGGAACAACTTAAAATTAAAATAATTTAACTTTTATTCTAAAAAGTTTTTAGTTAAAAAATTGGTTTAATCGTTCATTTTTTAATGTTCCGAACTGAAATTTTCTTGAAGTACTGTCATTTTGACCCTTAAGAATAATAGCGTAATTTGCATTTTTTAACCAGAAATCTGTAAAATGTTAAAGTCATAAAAATTTTTAATTGGTAATTTCGTATTTCAACATAATTTGAGAAAAAAATGGTAACATTAAAAGGTGTTAAAAGTTTGTATTTTATGCGTATGGATTATTAAGCGTTTGAATTAAATATTTCTGAATTAAAAATTTGTCAATCTTCAGTTTTAAATGTTTGAAATTCAAAAGATTTCCACCTCAAGTCAATCATTTTCAGATTTAAAAGTTTGAAGTTTCTCATTTCACCCTGAATTTTAATTGGAACAGGAAATTTTTCAAAGCAATTGTATGTATTTCTGAATTGGATCAGAGGTTTTTCGAAAAAAATTATAATTCAGATCTGGGACTAGGAATTCTATAAAATAATTAAATTTGTAAGTTGGGGCATGAAAATTTGAAAAGAGAAGTATAATCGGGATACATTATAATATAATTAATATAATCTATAATTAACTATATATGATATTATAATAATATCTCAATAGACATTAATATTAAAATTAATATTAGTTAGGTGCAAATGATTGTGCTAGAGTTTTAAGCGTTTGAAGTTGAATTTATCTATCAAACCGAAAAAATTTAAATAGCCTTTCAAAATTAGAAAATTTTTTTATGAGAATAATTAGAAATAAAACAAATACAAATTACAAGTACGAACAAGTACAAAATTTTTTATTAACACTTTTTAAATCTGCTAGCAATTTTAAATCTTAAAAATCGAAGTCCCAAGTAGTAATGAAAAAAGTATAATATAACCAAATTCTAGGAAGCTATAGTTTGTGATTGTTCAATTCCAAATGATTCTCATAAACAAATTGTATAATTTGGGAATTCCGGAGGCTATTTAAACTTTTTTCGTTTTATAGATAAATCAAACGCTTAAAACCTCCAGCACAATCATTCACAGCTCATTAATATTGATATTAATATAATTATAATATCGAAGAAAATAGTGCTATAGAGGAGTAATATAGCCTAAGGACAAGAGGAACTATAATATAAACACAGAAATATGTAATAATTTAATGATTTACTTATTATATGTTCAGGTAAAAAATCTAAGAGAGAAAATATGTCGCTTCGTTTTATTTGCAAATTTAAGAGAGGAAAAGAATATTGTAAAAACTTGTAAAAGTATACAATGAAGACAATAAATTCGATTCTATTCTATATATAATTATAATCTCACATACTTAATTATATAATTTATTTTCATTATGTACAATAATGTACACAATATAAAGTATAGAATATAATAAACACAATAAACTATACAACAAAATATTAATCACAGTATTAATATTCTGATTTTGCATATACATTTTTATTTTTAAATTGTGCGAAATATTCAATTATCATTAAAATATTATCATTAT
>NC_046660.1:127200436-127201673 GCF_010883055.1 Belonocnema kinseyi | reverse complement strand
AAAATTTGTCATAAAGACAATCGCAGGATTTCGCCGGGAGCGGGTGCTAATCTGAAAAATTGCACCCGCTTTCAGCGAAATCGCGATAAAATTTCAGCCATATATATGTATTTATCTATTCCTCTAGAATCAAACGGAAGGGCCTATGACAAAGCTACAGAACGCGTCCTCGGGTTGCGGACAGAGGGTCCCTGTACCAAGGGTTTCTGCTAAATATGGTTACAAAAATAAATAGGCAGTCGCGGACAATTGTCCAGGGGTGGTCCCGAAGGAATTAGCCCCCAAGCGGAGGTGTAAAACCGTGTTGAAAGCTGAACAGCACCTGGGTGAGGTGTTTAGAACGGTAACTCTGGGATACCGGAACAGAACGCGCAGGGCTCCCGACAAAGGGTTGGCCAACAATGCCGACCAATCTAGAGCTGGGGGAGCCAATGAAAATGGATTCAATGCGATGGATCGGCGGGATCTCGCGACCCTTGTGTGGACGGAGCAACTGAATCACGATTTGCTAGAGTGCTACGATGCGAGAGTGGCCCGTGAACGGGGTTACATGGCACGGCTGCATGCTCTGTGGTGCGAGAAACACCCGGAGCTATAGCACTTTTCGCAACAACGTCTGCGAAACCATGCTGAACTACTCCGTAAAAGGGGCTATCTAAGCGGAACGCCTACTCTACCACCGCTAGAACAAGCCGGCAACAAAGAAAGAGAGGCGACACTAAGACCAAACGTGGGCAGGCATCCAATAGATGAAGAGCGATGCTTTACGACCCGGAGAAGCATCAACACCAAGGTTTCTCTCAAGCCTAAAGATCTGGCTGAAATGGATGACGAGCTTCGTGGACATTTTTCCGGTGAATCCGACCTCTGGGCTATCAATTATAGTGTGTATAATGCAACGAGAGCTTTAGCCGATGCGAACAGTAAAACAAAGCCAACGGCTGATCATAAGACCAAAAGACGAATGCATCAACTTGCCATAAAGATAGGCTGGGCAAGACAGTACGCGTCCCGCATTCAATGTGTGGTGGACTACATCACATCAGGCAGGAATTTTACCGCCAAGGTTTGAAAGTTCGCGCGCGAACTCCGGACCCGTTATCACACACTTAACAAGTCAAAGCTGCTGACCATTAGGCAGCATATTTTTGAGAGAATATGGATACTATCTGACGCTAAGAGAAGTCTAGAGCGGAGGGAGAGATGGGTCAGAGAAAATCAACAGTTTCTCTCTGAC
>NC_046660.1:127194950-127200336 GCF_010883055.1 Belonocnema kinseyi | reverse complement strand
ACCATGTTCGTTATCGAATTTTCAGCACCAGCTGACAAAAACATCATAGCCAAGGAGAATGAAAAGAAAGAGAGGTATCGAGACCTTATAAGGGAGTTGCAATGATTGTACCCGGAATATACTGTTAAACTGATCGTCCTTAACATCGGCGCTCTTGGAGGTGCCAAGCTTTCACTTGCTAATGGCCTAAGAAGCATCCCTACGTGTCAAGAATAAGCTAGAACACTTGCGGGGAAAATGCAGAAGGCGGTTGTCCTTGGGTTGCTCCATGTTCTTAGGGTGCACGATGCTTTTGCTGGATCGTCGTATTGATTCCTTTACAGACTGTCACCACCTATCTCACGGTTGTGAGACGTGGTTGTGGCTGAAATTTTACCGCGATTTCGCTGGAAGCGGGTGCAATTTTTTAGATTAGCACCCGCTCCCGGCGAAATCCTGCGGTTGTCCTTATGACAAATTTTTAATTGTATATATAGTATTATTGATATTTATTTCATTTACATTTTATACTTGAAATAAGGTAACCTCAAAATATGCGCATATAAAGAGGCGCGCGAAGTATTTAAATCATGAAAATCGCCAGCATCGAATACCGGAAATATTAAAATCCCAATCTCTTGATTTTATTTCAAAGCGGATAGAAAATAGAGATATAAATAGAACCGCCGAAGTTTTCCGACCGGCAATCGTGCACCTTCGAGTTTCCAAATTCAGAAGAGGAGAAATGGGTTGCGCGCACAACACAGTCATCGCCTCCTACTATATTCACACGGACATAGCCCTGTCATAGGCTTGGACCACATCTCGTTTCAGACCTGGGATCACTTATCTGACCGACTGTACTGGGCGCATGACTTGGGATTCCTCGCCAAATCTCTTCTATCATGCTTGAGTTTGTTGTATAAAAATGTTCGTAATTAGTGAAATTTAAGTTTAAATAAATTTTAATTTGGAAATTTTTTTATTTAAACTCTCAATAATTGATACATATAAAATAAAGGTTTTTAACACTTTTCAATTGAAAATGTTTAAATAAGTGCAATTAAGCTACAAAACTTAAACCTTTACACTTTGATAAATTAAATTGTTCAAAGATCTCTGGTTAAAAAATCGAGTCCGCGCTATCGTTTTAAATTCTCTAAATTAAAACTTATCCTCAATTTCAACTTGCATTTTTAGAAATATGAATTAATGAAACAAATGAATTAATATATCTTTAATTAATTGCACAACACAAAACAAATACGATCGACCCTAATGTCAATAAAAAAATCGTCTTTACTGTTATAATAGTTGGGTCAATTAAAAAACGATATCTTTTAAAAAAGGAGCAAGGATATCATATAACTATATCCCAAAATGAGTACATCTTCTCATTTAGAAAAGATTAAAAAACGAATTTTCTTCCTTGCAGTACTATAACAACCGTAACAATAAAAAACATCCCTCTTTTAAATTCATAAAAAATCGAAAATCAACACTTCCTCTCCTCCGACTCAATAACTTTTATTAATTCCTTTTAAATCAATAGTTTTCCATTCTCATATAACGTTACAATAACAATTGTAACGTTAAAAGTTTAAATATCTTACTCTGAAATTTTTGCCATTCAAGGCTTTTTATTTCAAACGATTCAGGTTCAAATTGTTTACTTTTGAATATCTGATGTATAATTGCTCATTCAGATATTTTTGTAATTAAAAATTTTGGAACTGAATGGGTTAAAAATGTAATATTTTCGACAGAAACAATATTTCAATATGATTTTAAATATAATAAAATCATCTCATTAATTAATATATTAATTTTAAGTTGTTTGTAGATTAAAATTAGTTTATAAAGTTTGAATCAGACATTTTAATTTCAATGAAAAAGAATTTTTTTACAATTATTAAAACTCGAAATACAGTTTAGTTTTAAAAACCATTAATTAATTTATATTATTTTATTTTTAAATTAAGTGTTGTGAACTAAATGGTGTAGTAATTAAAACAGTTAACAACTAAGCTCAACACTAAAAAAAAGTAAAAATTGAATTTATTTTTAATTGAATTATATTATGTGATATATTTGTGATATTCCAAGTGATTTGATAGATTGTTCTTCTAAAGATTTGTAAAATTCCTTGTGAGTAAATAAATTCACTATCATACACTCATTTCTCGGCTTTTTCCGGTTCCAAAAAATTCCTGGCCATTTTCCGGGTTTCCGTCTTGCGGCCAAGCCACAAATGATAAGTTAACAAAGCTTCAGATATAGATTATTGAGAAGATAAGATTCAGTAAATGATAGCTAGTGTTATTTGACCAAAAATGTTGCTATAGGATTATTTCCTTTGAAACTTAGACACTGGAGAAGTCGTGGTGCCTGATAAAAAAATTTAATTACGTTCTACATCTGCTCTAAGAGAAGGAAAATATTGAGGACTTAAAATTGCGTTGAAAATTCAGAATTTAGAATGTTCACGTTGCCATATTTATTATTTTATTTTAATTACTTTAAATAATGAATGATTAATAAATATTTTTTCATCTTAATTTTGATGCAAAATGTTCAAAATTTTTGTCTGATATAATTGCACATTTTTTAGGAGGTTCGATTAGAATTTCTTTCTGGGTATATTTTATTGAAAAAATGAATATGTTTAATATGCTCCGAATTTGAAGCATTTATTAAAATAGTTAAAAGAAATTTATAACAAAAAATGAGGAAGCTCATTTTTCTCGTAGGCTCAAGTAGGTTAGACTTTAATATATTGAAGGCATTTTTCGTTAAGAGTTGGATATTTAATTGGTAATTATAACTTTCCTAAAAGCTTTTACTATTAGGGAATTTCTTGTCCTTCTATAAAGTTACTTTAATAAATTAAGCAACATTATTTAATTTTATATATGAAAATTATATTGTTCTTACACAGTTACATATTTATAAGGACAAGGAAAAAGATTATACATTATTAACTTGCGTAATTTCCTATACTTATTATAGTTTATTTTCTGAGTCGAAATCATGTCAAAGTTAAGTATCAAATCGTCATATGGTGGAGATTGTAGTTCTAACGTCAGTCTCACCAAAAACTTCAGTTAATAAGGGAGGGTTGGGAGAGGGGGGGGAGGTAGAACTGGAACCGAGAGAGTCGTCTTGGGTTTGTGCTTTTGTTTTCATGCTGAAAAGGTCACCAGCCAAAGACCTTGGCTACTAATGGACCCAAGTGGGGAACCTTACATAACGACTTCGTGAGGTTCTTCGCTTGGGGTGATTGCTAGAGAGTTTGGTCAGCAACCTGGGTTGAAGCAGTGTTGCGCAACGAACGTGTTATTTACTTAAATAGCACGAGAATTCTGGATCAATCTGAAAAACATCATGCACCGGATCCACTAGAACTACATCCGGATATTACTAACGATGATGTAGATAGGGAAATCTCAGAAGAACTGCAGCACCTGGAAAGAAATTTTGGTCATGCTTTACTAGAGTTCAGATATGTGGAACCAACACTGAGGCATTCTCTGCCCAAAATGAACATCACAAATCATCTGCGTACACTAATAGCACATCTCGACAGTAAGGTTTACCTACGTATTTGAACGTAGCATAAACTGCGTTAGAGGTGCAAACTCTTGTATACTGTGCAGCTGTAGCAACCGTTAGAACGTTGGGCCGAAAAACTAGGACTGCAAATGCAGTTTTTGTTCCAGCAAGGGACCGATAGCCAGTCTTCCAACAATTTATAAATGTCTTACAGCTATCATTGCAGATAAGGTATATTCTCATTGTGACAAGAATGATATTCTTACAGAAGAACAAAAAGGATGTTGTAAAAACTCACGAGGCTGTAAAGATCTAATCACTAAAGACGCTGTTGCCATGACTCAAGCTCGTGAACATCAAATGAACTTACACATGGCATGCATTGACTACAAGCAAGCGTTTCCTTCCGTTCCGCATGACTATTTGCTTGAAGTCTTAAAACTTTACAAGATCTGTCCACGTATTATTGACTTTCTAAGCCATGCGATGAGGCTCTGGGGTACAAGAATCAAGTATTTTGACCATGGACAATCAAGGATAACTGGGTCAATATGCTTTACGCAGGGTACATTTCAAGGAGACTCCTTCAGCACACTATGTTTCTGTTTAGCATTGAATCCACTGAGCAAAAAACTAAACAGCATGTCTCATGGGTTCAGAATTCATGATAATGAGGATGGTCATCAAGTGACCCATCTTCTTTACATGGATGACCTGAACCTGTACGCTAGTTTAGGCCAGAAACTGCAGCAGGTGATTGATGTCACCAAGTAGTTTTCCAATGATATCCACATGGAGTTCGGACTAGATAAATGCAGAGCAGTGCATTTAATCAGAGGGGAATTAGGGACCGCAGAGTTAGAGAACGAGTTCAAAAATGACATCGAGGCAATGGCTGCAGGCGAATCATATAAATATCTGGTTATTCTTGAATCTACGGGTATTCAACATACGATATTTAAGACAAGCCTAATGACTGACTTTACTAGGAGACTCAGATTAATTATGAAGAGTTTTCTCAATTCGGCAAACAAAATCAGGGCGGTCAACACACATGCCATCCCTGTACTCACGTACTCCTTCGGGCGCATAAAATGGTCTAACACTGACCTTGAAATGTTAAACAGAATTGTTTGCGTAGAAATGACGAAGCACCGAACGCACCACAGAAATTCAGCGATTGAAAGGGTAGTTTTACCACGACATTTAGGGGGTAGGGGCGTTGTAGATGTCAAAAAACTCTGTGAGTCACACATTATACAGTTACGAGACTATTTTAACAGTAAACGAAATGTTGCGCTTTACAGAACCATTTCTCAAGCGGATCTTAAATACACGTCCTTAAATTTGTCCTCAGATAGGGCTTCGAATATCAGGGCAGAAACCATAGAGGAATTAGAAATACAATGGGGGCAGAAAGCCATCCATGGCGAGCATCCCGACACGTTAGATCAAAGTGAATTGGATAGTGAGGCATCTAATATTTGGCTAAGAAAGGGTGTTCTGTATTCATAGATGGAAGGATTCGTCATTGTAATACAGGACAAGGTTGTCAGCACCAGGAATTATCGCAAACACGTGTTACATCAAGACGTGGTTGACCGGTGTCGATTATGTGGAGATACCAACGAATCCATCGAGCACATTATTGATGGCTGTCGCGTAATGGCTCAGAGGGAATATACGCACAGACATAATGATGTAGCGGGCATTATACATCAACAACTTGCCCTAAACCTAGGACTCTTAAAAAAATGGGTGCCCTTCTATAGATACATTCCAATGCCCGTTTTAGAAAGCGAAGATTACATCTTATATTGGGATGTTACTATCCAAACGGATCATTACATCCGGG
>NC_046660.1:127192987-127194850 GCF_010883055.1 Belonocnema kinseyi | reverse complement strand
GAGGATCTTTAAACTGCTGTGAAATTGTTGAATGAAAAAGTGGAATTTCTGATTTACCATTTTTTATGCATTAAAAAATTAGTTTTTTTGAAAATCAACATACGAGAGAAACAAAAAATTAAAAGACGATAGTTGTGATGAGAATGTGCCCACGCAGCAGGCGGATTTTATTTTTTTTACTCTTTATTATACTTTTTACGATTGAAATAAAAACTACGCACCCTATTAACAAGTGATTCATATAAAATGTGTACATCTTTTTCAAATTCACAATTTCTGTCTTCTCATCTTTTTCCGTATTTTGCATGTGCTTTAAGTTCTGAATCATTATTAGAATAAATTGTTCGTCTTTTTGAATACTATAAATATCTGTACAGAGAGTGTTCAAATCTTGAGAAAAAGTTGTCTCAAAAATGTTTAAAATGCGCTTACTTTTTGAATGTTTATCCAAAATGGCTGGCTAAAGAACTTGACCTTTAGTTTAGGACACTCAAAAATATACCAAAGGCCAAGGAAAGCTGAAAACTCTTTTAAAAGTTATTGGTCTAGCAAACTAAAAATCTGCAGACTAACAGACAGACAGAACAATTAAAAAAATATTTTCCCGTATTAAGCGACAGTTCTGGAGTTTTAGTTTTTTTTATTTAATAAAATTTAAATTAATTATTAGCTTATTTTGAGAAAGAATCGCGGAAATATATAATAATAATCGGTATATTCTGTAGAAATTTTACATGTTGAAAGATGTCAATACAAATATTAAAAAATATTATCCTTAGAATTATCTCAGGGCATCTACTCAAATTCTGTAAAAAATTCCCTGACAATTCTTAGTTGTTGCCAGGTATCTATAGATTTTCCCAAGGTATAATTTTCCTGAATAATGAGCCACTCAAGTATTAAATATAACATTCTTTAAAGCAATTCTGACCCCACATGTCTCAAAAAATATTACATAATACTTTTAAAAAACTTTTGTTATACATTTCTGAATGGTTAAATGGTAGTTAACTAAGTTGATTAAAATTGGTAAAAAAAAATAGGAATAAATGAAGCATGGTCCAAAAAAGGCTTTATTCAAAAATGCCTGCGCTAAAAATTGTTCCTTTTAGTGTCAAAATGTCCCCTGAATATTGTCATTATTTATAAAAAAAATATTAAGGGATCTCCAGTCCAGATTCGCACAAAATTCCTTTTTTAATTTCCACTATTATTTTTTTATTTTACTTTAGTACATATGCATTTTATCCCTTTTCTATTCGAAAGTAAAAAAAACATTAACATCGGAAACTAAAATAACATAAGCAATTTTTTGTAAATCATGGGCTTAAGATATATCTATTTTTTTCAATTCTGTCAATATACAGTGGACATTTTACACGAAAAGGAACCATTTTTAGAGATCGAGCCATTTTTAAATAAAAAAATAAGGATATTTTTTAGACCACTATAATATTATTATCATTATGTGTTTTAATTAAACTTTTACTCGGGTTAACCCGGTGATACATCATAGCCACGGACTAAGTCAAGTGACTGATGAGATTAGAATGTTATAACTTAATTCAAATAATTTAATACGATGGTTGAAACCTCCTGAGATGATGTTGTAGGTATGCCATTACGAGCGGCCACGAGCTTTGGAGGTGACAACAGGCACCTCTGGATGCTTTCTTAGAGCTATCATCTGCCACTCCACGGGTTTTTAGTCACTCGCTTCCTGATGATCAAGAAAGTTTCTTACAATGCAACAGGTGTTTCATAAAACCGCTTTCTGAGCTGCTGCCAATACCCTACTGACTCCTAAATGTTCAAGATGTTCAGTGCATCTTGCGTGCACATTGCCTGTAGCCGAAATCACAA
>NC_046660.1:127183545-127192887 GCF_010883055.1 Belonocnema kinseyi | reverse complement strand
TAAGTCTGAAGCACCTGAACGTTTTGACCCAGCACTATAAGTTTCTCATAAGCAGTGATACGTTTCTCTTGTTTAGCATATAAGGACCGAAAGAATCATTAGTCTTAGGGTAATGCTTGCGAATTATAGTTATAAGATAGATTCTGTTTCACTTCTTTCATAGCACTGTACTCATTTTCGTTCTTGGAATCCAGTACAAAATTTAATACAGCGACTTAGAAATACTGTAATTATTTTTATGTAAGAGTCTAAGATTCGTACGATTTATTCCAATCAAAGATATTAGTCTGCATTTTCATGGTCACTATTCGACATTTACTAACCGAACCTCGATTATCCCTAGATTCGTATACTTCATTTGAATTATGGATATGCGATAAAAGAAATATTAATATCCAAAGTCCCCCCGTGTAGCATATTACTTCGTTGACCAAAGTGCCAATCAAGATAATCGAAGTTCAGTAGATCATTATCTTGATGTCACCTGTACTATCTTAACGTTAAATCGTTGCCATACGCAATCACGCTTTGGTAGTTTGTGGTGGCCATTCCACAAATATTGGCAGCAATCGTGGTCAAACATTTTCAGCCATAATGCGAGTACTAAACATTGGTATCGCTGTGTTACTGCTTGTACGCACACGGGAACGTAGGAAGTGAATTGCATTCAACAAAAGAGGGAGGGACCACACGGTTTTATGCATTCGGTCCTCGCCTCTACTCTATCTGCATTTATGTCCCAGCATTTTTTCACCGCTGGAGGCTTTCCGTTTGATTTGCAATAAACCATGTAAGCCCCTTCTGCAAAATGCTTATCTAATTTAAGTCAGAACAATTATAACACAAGGGTCTGAACAAAATTTCGCTGCATTGAGACATTCATGGAAGAACTAATAATTAAATAACCGCAACCCGAATCACTAATTATTAATATCATTTTTTTAAATCAAATAATGCAAAATATAATTGACTATACATATATAAAATCAATTTACCTAAAGTGGATGATGCTTATGCAAATCCACAGTTTTTTTTACCAATCATCACCAAATTTGGCACAAATATTCTTTGGCCTCCCACACAGGTATTCAGAGTATGCAGGGGCATATGACGAATGATGATAGAAGGGTGGGGGGGGGGGGGGGGGGGGGGGGCAGCCGCAGTTTTTTATTAATCGGCATCAAGCGGGGTTGCTATTATGGAAATATATAAAATCAAGTAGCCTAAAACGTATGATCTTCATGAAAATCCACCGTTTTTGGTAAATAGTGATGAGAAGGGGGCATCAAATTTTTCACACATATTCTTAGGGCTCCCGGATAGGCCGTAAAAGAATTTGGTGGTAAGATGGAATGGGGGGGGGGCGTTTTTGAAATCTACTAAATAAGTTAGTTTCACGATTTAAAATTCAAAAACGACTTTTTCATTTGATGTCTTTTAGTTTTTAATTCTTTTTTTTCGGAGTTAGAGTTTACCTTGAGCTTTATACCAATTGCACAAGTGATTTGGAATTTTCGGAAACTTAATTCGAAAACTTCAATACAATTCTTTGCAATCAAAATTCGAAAAATATATTTTTCGGTGTTGTATATTCAAGTTTTTATTTCTATTTTACTTTCTAAGAGTTTTTTACAAGTTCAGTTCAAATTTCACTATCGACTTTGAATTTTTCAAACCCAAATTCTACAATAAATACTTACAATTTTCTGTTGACTCCATTTCGATATTTCATGTTTAAACTTAATATCAAGAGAAAACACGTAAGTAGCATCGAATGCAATAACTAATTTGGCTTTTAAACGCGTAGTTTATTCATAAGTTAAGTTAGTCTTAAGTAACAAAAGGTTCTTCTCCATGTGTTTTAGATGTTCTTTTTTATAACTTTATACCACTTTTATTGCATTTCCATACCTATTACCTATTTATTTATTTAGATTTGAGAATTGAACAGAATTAATTCCTAAGACCCTGCTTAGCTTCGGTTTGCAATTCATTTCTATATACAATAATATTCAGAAAATTACAGTGACCAAATTAAGAATATGGTGTTTCAAAATCACACGTCAGAATTTTTATTGGTACTCTCTACCGAATAATTATTAATAGATCAATTTTAATGTTTACTTTTCCACCCTCGCTCAACATGGTGCCCCCAAATGCCCCAAAAATCGAGAATGAAGATAATTTAATAGTGATATTTAAAATAGTAAATGAGTCAAGTATTAACAATTTCTATCAATGTTAATAACCATTTTGTATACAAGGAGTCCTCGTAGCTCAGATGATATTGTAATATTCTTAATTGAAAAAGATAATTTACCCAAGGATACGGGATTCTTTAGTTTATTTTTTTTCAACGAAATGGATAGAATGCCGATATCGACATGAATACGCAAAGGCAGCCCTTTGAATGTTTATAGAAATAGTGCTTTTTTAAAACCATATTCCGCTCCATCTTCTCTTCCAGAAGGGAAAAAGCTCCACTGTGACTGGTCACATAAATAATTTTAGTCAAACGCCTACACCCGTCCAACGTTTTGTGGGAGGCAGGAAGGAAACCCTTTGACTTTTCAAAGAAATAATGTTGTTCAAACACCTAAACCGTTCCAACGTCTGGTAGGGCGGGAAGGCACATCTGTGACTTCTTACAGAAATAATGTCGGACAAAACTCTACCCCTTTCGAACGTCACAATCTAATATGACGAGAAACAATAGAGATAACTCAACCAATTTTTTAAAAATAAAGTTCATGATACGTGGATTAAAGAAAATATGTAAGAATGCCTACATTTCTTATTTCAGATGTTGCAGTAAGAGGTTCCCCGTGTAAAAATTCAAATGGGGAACTAGTCTGGTTCCCTAACAGTTGACTCCACTTAAAGTCGGGAACTAGTCGGTTCATCTGACTAGCCCCGTACCAGTAGCGTCACGGTAGATTAGTCGGGGACTAGACAGATGACCCGACTTATCCTAGCCGGGACCTGATCGGGTACTAGTAGGGTCATATGATAATACAATTGTTCCGAAGAAATTACACTGTAAAATATTTCTTGAATTTTTCCCAAAATTGTGTCGACGCTGATTTCCACAGATTTTAGGAAATTTTCCTCAAAGCTTAGCAAGGAAAATTCCTTAAACATCCGTGTGTAATATTAAACAAACTCCCCAAAATTTGTGGAACATTCCTAAAGGTTTGTCAAAATACTTATTATTTACGGCAATCTCCATAAACTTTTTTGAAATATTTAGCAGTGCTAAAATTTACCCAAGAATTAATGGAGAACACATCCTACACTTAAAAATGCATAAATTTTTGTAACTGAAATTCCCCAAAATTTGTGGAATAATAATAAAAAAAAAACTTTAGCTGGAACGCAGCAATGGAAGAGCTTCGATCTGAAGGAACCGCTATGTTGGTCACAGTAGTCTCTGCTCGAGGTAATGATGCTTTGTTATGTGTGGACTGGTATCTTAAACACTCGACGCGTCATTTCTGTTGCGCGAGAGGCGGCACGTCGCGCCCTTACGGATTTTCTTTAAAGGTACCAGTTCAGAAAGCCATGACTAAAATGAAGGTGGTAGCGAAATCTGAACTGTGCGGTGCTAAATAGTTTACTACTACTATACTACTCTTCACTGATTAATCCAAAACATTTTCTCATTCCAATTTCAACTACCTGAAGAATTATACTTTATTTGCATGTGGCAAATCTTTCAGATCAATTTAAAAATTAGCATCTATACCAATTTAGAGTCTTATGACTTCCGGTGGGCACTTTTCACTTACATCTATATGTATCTTTTCCAATATGGATTTTCTTAAAATTCAATACAAAGGTATTCAAAAATGTATATAGAAATTTGATATTTTCTAAGAAATACTACAAAAAAATATTTTAAATATTTTACGGCAAAATATCTTCCTGACCATACAGAAACACTCAAGCATTTTTAGATAATTTGCCTGATCTAAGCGGAAAATTAAACATTAGTTTTGGAACGAAACCCTAAATTTAGTGGGAATCACTAAATTCCCCAAATTGTAGGGAATATTCCATAACTTTCGTATCAGTTACCCTAAGTTTAGGGAAATTTCCCCAAAAATATTTTCCAAAAACAGAGTGTTTATATCAACTGCGTTTTCTTTGCTACAGTTCCTTATATTTCTATGTAAGTATATCTGAAGCGACAACAATCGCAAAGTAGAATACAGTCGATCTACATATACTCGGTCTTTGGAAATCATCGTAAAGACTATTTTCTTCGGGAGAATCGTATTTAATTTTTTTAAAGAATTTATTAAATAGGTGATAAATGAGAACTTCTTTGAAAAAAATACATTTCAAATACGTAAGTCGTGTTTGAACTTACAAAATTTTTCTTACGGAAATGAAAAAATTGTAAGATCAGACTATTCTGAAAACTGAAAAATTAGAAAAATTATTGTTAAATATATTCTTATTGTGTTAGAGTAAAGAAATCATTACGCTTTTTTAGATATTTCCTCACTTTATAAGACCTCGCCGAAAACTCAAACATAAGAATAACCCGACCAGAGCCCCACTAGCTCCCGACCAGAGCATGAAGATTACCCGCATGGAAATTAGTGAACAAAAAGGCCCGACCAGCCCTTGACCAATCACCGACCAGGCCCCGACTGAAATTTTGACAACAAAAAGCACAACTAGTCCCCAACTAGTCCCCGACTGGGTACTTTGTCAAAATTCATAACCCGACTAGCCCCGATTAGTGTCCGACTTGTAAGAGGACCAAATGGGGTTATTTCCTCACGGGGAAGTTGAGCATGTTCAAAAAATCGATGACCTTTTGGTTTTCTTTTCGCTGAATCTCAAAGGGAAATCATGATATCGATAAATTTTTTTTTAATTGTAGTAAATGTAATGTAGATTAAGGCAAAAATGATAAGAATACCATCAACCCCTATGTTAGAGGTTGAAATAAGGTCTAAGTAACTAAAAATCGGAATATTCGCTGAAATACATTGTAAAGGGTGTTCGTGGGTGGTAAAAACGATATTAATGACTATTTTTTCAAAATCTTCAACTGTGTGGATGGTTGTTTGCTATCATTCTCCTTTCTAGGTGTGGAAATGTATAGCGAGAATCTGAAAACGCCAAATATCACAGAAGAGAATTGCAAATGGTTTCCGTAAGGGCTTAATATCATTTCGAAATCCATTTTGGCATTATTCTCTACTGTGTGGATGGTTCCTCGTCCCCCCTCTCTAGGAAAATATTCGAAGAAGGCATTTTGGAGACTTTATATTTTTTGGTGACTTGACCATAACAGTTAAATATATGTACTGATCAGATAGTTCATTATTTACGTTAAAACTAGAATTCGTATCCCTGAGAAAAAACACTTCTGCATAAATTAAATATTGGTTTAAAGCATCAAACGTTGCTTTAGCGCTCAGTCAAATGCATATATAATCAATTCAAAAGAGTACGCTATTGTTTCTTATTTTCTTGACTGAAATAAAATATTATTAAATTATAAAAAAATTGATTAGACTCAACTGAAGATATCCTGCACCGAATAGAAGAATATTATAAAGTTAACTACAGTAAAATTTGAAACAAACGATATGTCCTATAAATTGATAGCATCATGCTCACAATTCTAAAGTGCGATGCTATCGTTGCAACAGTAGACAAGTTTAACTGTATAGTACACCGCCATAATCTATTAGCAGAAATTCCCCCGATTCAAAGACGGAAAATGTTGATTCATATGCAAAATATATTTGTTTTCCGGAAATTAAAATCTAAAGAATGTACACCTTCTTTAACCTCTGACACATACTCCTCCGTTTACTCATGTTTCTATTGACATTAATTCTTAAATATATACTCCATACATTATTCTAAACTAAACTATTGCTGACTTTGGTTAGGGAAGACGTATTTTACTTATAACAAATGAGAAACGCACATCGTTAAAATATCGACAATCACCAAGAATTGAACGCACGCACCCCTCCCTTCAAATCGAAAGCCTTATCCCTAAAGCTACGACGCCACGCTGAGGACGATATCATAAATACTGATGGAATTCAGTTGAAATTTTTGAATTTACAAGGGGAATTCCACCTCTACAGAATTGAGTTTTTGAATGAACTATCTTTAGACGATAGTATGTCAACAATAATAATTGGACACGTAATAGATTTAATGCTTTCACGATGATTCATTTTGATAAAAATAGATATTTCGGGTTATAATCGTGTATAAAACTACGTTTTGTACACGATTAGAACCCTAAATATCTCTTTTTATTAATTAGAAACGTGTCCCGGCTTCTTTGTAAGTGAGCCCTTGTTTAAAAATTATAAGCGTATGAAAATCACGGTCGCCGGGGTTACCAAATGTCTACCGTGTAACGCGTTTTAGCCTGCGCGCTGGTCCAGTGGTACTGGGCCTATCTAACGACCAGGCTGTCGCTAGTTCAAATCTTTTATTTATTCATTTTTCTTCAATTTATTTTTTCTATTTTTCGCATTGTGAATATGTCAAATAATAATTTTTAATGCCCCGCGGCGATCAATTCCCCCCCCCCCTCTAAAACAGTACACTTATTGAAAAATAACTATCATACATATACTTTTCGATTTATTTATTTGCATAGTCGTAATTTATTGTAATTTATTGCCCTTTTTGTCGAAAAACTTTAAGTTTTAAATGTTTGTACGAAGATTATCACCTACAAATACATTAAGAAAATTAAATATATTTGTAAACGTACTTAGATAATTTCAAATTAAATCAATATAAAAAAATATTTGTCAAATTTTTAAGGTGTTTTATGTTACACATTTTTTCTCAGTAAATGAAATTTTTAAAAGCTTGCATCTCGGTAATTTTGTAAAACTTTTCTCTTTTTAAATATAAGTATAAGGAGGTATATTATCTTTAATTTACACTTCAAAAAGAATTCAATTATAGTCAAAACTTGTAGATATAGACAATCCTTTCTGGAAATGAGAGTTAAATAGTAAATTAATAAATGTAAGTTAATTGTTCTATAAAAATATTGTACACTGAAAATTGTAACTAAATTACTAATTGCAAAAAGTAATTACTGATTAAAAATAGACAATGTTAGATAATTAAACAAAAGTATTTTCAAAATCTATATTTTGCATCATTTCAAGCTAAATAGTATAATATACTCCATTTATTTTAAGTTTTGACTTGAATATTTAATCTGATTAGTTATTCAATAATTACTTGTATAAAATGAATAAAATTCTTTTTTTAATAAATTCTTACATAATTATTAGTATTTTTTATTTCTGTCTCTTGATTTGTGTTAATATTTAGTTCAATAACAATAAATAATTCTACAATAATGATTATATTTTTTTAATGAAAAACTGTGCTTTTTTATTTGGTTTTATCATTCCATTTTTTTTATAAAAATTATAAATTTAAAGATACATTGTTTTAAAATTCAATTATTTAGCAATGCTTATTAAAAATTTGGCACATTTTCTCCAGATGCTCAGTGTTTGTATATATATTAAAAATTATAATTTATAGTGTCAAATCAGACGACCGAAAAATTCTCAAAAACAAAATTTCCGACACTGTAACATTCCCGAATAATAAAATCCCTGTCAAAAATTTCCGAATTATGAAATTCCTCAATTATATCTGTATCAAAGGAATTTTGTATCAATATTTAAACTATATGGAAATTATTTCTTAAATCATAAATAACAATATTTATATAAAATTGTATAAATAAATTAGTTTAAAGATTGAGCACATTTAAAAAAAAATTGCTCATCCAGAAATACATTCTTTTTAATTATTGTTATTTAAAGTTTCTAAACATTATTTTATACAGTTTTGAACATTAAAGAAACTTCTCTGATAAAACTATTTGCTTATTCGATTAAAAAAAATAATAATTATTCCTATAAAAAATGCTTACAACAAAAAATGTGTATTTCGATGAGATCTACATCTTGGATTTGAAACATTTTTTTAAATGTTGCATATTAGCTGAGATAAACTTGAAAAACCATTTTGTTTATGGTATTTTGATTATTTCACCATGAACATCAAATTTGCGCCAATTTTCACTATCATATTCGTAATAATCGCGTCAAACTACATAAGTATTCGAAGTGCAAAGAAAATCGGGCATATCCCCTTTTCGGAAGTATATCCCCCTTTTCCAACGCATCATGGGGTTATAGACTTCTGTCACTTTCATTTGGTCGAGATTGTCGGAAACAATCATTACTATATAAGATGCTTGGAATAAAAAATTCGTATTTAGATGCGATCTGCATCTTTTATTAAAACATTTTTTTGAATTTTGCATATTACCCGAGATAAACTTAAAAACCCATGATTTTTATGGTTTTTTGATGATTTCACCATGAACATCAAATTTGCGCCAATTTTCACTATCATATTCGTAATCAGCGCGTCAAAATATATAAGTATACGAAGAGCGAGGAAAATGGGGCATATCCACTTTTCGGAAGTACACCCATATTTTATACATAGATTAGAGAGGGTTAATACTTTTGGTTCAATTTTACTGTGCCTTACATAAATTTACGCAATTTTTTTAAAACATTCGCATTTATGTTTCATACAACAAGATCTTTCTTCACATTGCTATCTTTTACTTTAGAAACAAATACATGTCATTATCTGATAATAGAATATACGGATGACTCAAAATTTATTTTTCTTTGTTTCTATCACAGATGTTGTAAATCTGATAATGTATACTTTTGAGCGTATTTGAAAGCGCCATTCACTGTGACTACTGTAGATTCTATCAAATTGAAAGTATCTTTATTTCGCGAAAATAATTTTCTATAGAAGTTAAAAAGATACTTTGTTAATTCGAAAGTACGTTTAACACTTTAAAAACAACATTTTTTCAAAATAAATGTGCATTTATTTTTCTTAACTTCATATGCTTGAGCTTTATATAATCGTCAATATTTTAATCTATAGTACTGTACTTTTGATTTAAAAACTCCAATTATTTCACTCAAAGCAAAATTTATTGGATTATTGATATAAACTATTGTATTAATAATGCGTAATTTAAAAGCACCGGCACTTTTGATTCAAGACTACTTTTTTCTCAGTGTACGCCAATTATTTTTCTGAGAGCATATGTTTCTTAAAGAAAATATTATTTATTTTTTAGTTTAATTTAGATTGTGTGAGAATATAGTATAAATCAAGCAGATTATTTATACTTCTCCAGTAAGTATGACTTCACTATTTTCAAGAAATATGCGGTAACAATAATCTATGTTTTCTTACTATTTTGTATTCAAAAAA